>NW_026380613.1:0-423 GCF_001194135.2 Octopus bimaculoides | reverse complement strand
TGTGTGTATGTGTGTGTGTGTGTGTAGAGAGAGATGTATTCATTTATCGCGAAACACACTCATAGAACTATAAGTTACAGCTTGTATACATTCATATGGAAAAATGTGTGTTCAACGGTCTTCTTGTATACGTTCGCATAAATGCAACTATTTCTGTTCCATATCCTATGGATGATGGCAGGTTGTCAGATATGATTGATCTATTATAGGAAATAGGCTTAACTGGAAGCCTGTAGTCCAAACCACTGAATAACATTATCAGTTTCTATTATACTGGATATAATTGGAAAAGGAAAATATAATCAGCTAATTAGGTGTCGTTGATAAAGTCGTAGGTGTTTCTTTCCATAATCGTGCTTTCGCGGCTGACTTCAAGCGTAGTATACACACATACTTTCACTGAGACATGCGCGCAAGCAAACA
>NW_026380612.1:0-244 GCF_001194135.2 Octopus bimaculoides | reverse complement strand
TGTGTGAGTATGTGCAAGACTATCTGTTCGTATGTGTATGTATGTGTGCATGTGTGTATGTGAGTTTTAGTACATGTGTGTGTTAATGTGTGCGTGTGCGTATAAGTATGGATACGTGTGTGTATGAGTGTACATGTCTGTTAGTGTGTGCGTGCAAGTATGCGTAGGTGTTTGTATAAGTGTGTGTGTGTACGTGTGTGAGTGACTGTGTGTCTCTGTGTTTGATTATATATGTGAATGTATG
>NW_026380611.1:0-673 GCF_001194135.2 Octopus bimaculoides | reverse complement strand
GCACTAAGTTTTAACGTTCTAGCTCACTTCCGCTGTTTACAGCAGTGCTTCGAAGGAAGGTGTATAGCGTGTGATCGTCGCATTGACCATGACAGAGAAATTTGTCATGGCGATACCTGTTTACAGGCCTACGCAAAGTCGCAGAAAGTGTATGGAGAGGAGTGCATGAGCCGTACACAAATGTACGAGTGGTTCAGCGTTTCCAAGATGTCCAAAAAAATGTCCGAGCAATGCGGACAAAGAATAAGCAAATTATGTAAGGGTGATATGACTGAGTATTTTAGGAAAAATTCGCCTTTTCAAATACAAAAAAAAAAAAAAGAAAATGCTCAAAAAGTCGGAGAAATATGCTGGTATCAGAAGTCCGCATGTAGATATGTGTATATACAAGACTGTTCTGTGTACTCACCTATATATTCTATTTCAAATCCTTTGTAGACTTTGCTGTTATCAGAAAAGAAGTTCAGGGCTACCTCATTGGTTTTGGACATGACCGTTTCTGGCTGAGATCGACCGCACTTCTTCGTCAAGAATGTCCTTTGATTCTCCGGTCCATCTAAAAGCTGATAAAACAAATATTTATCAATGAATCTTGTTTTATTAAATAGGTTTTTCTTGTAGTTGTTTTACATGTATGTATGTATGTATGTATGTATGTATGTATGTATGTATG
>NW_026380610.1:0-292 GCF_001194135.2 Octopus bimaculoides | reverse complement strand
TTATTATCATCATCATCATCATCATCATCATCATCGTCGTCGTCGTCGTCTTTGTCATCAACATCATCATCATCATCATCATCGTCGTCGTCGTTGTCATCATCATCATCATCATCTTTATCATTGTCTTCGTAGTTATCATCATTATCGACATCATCATCATCATCATCATCGTCATCACGATCATGATCATCATGATCATCCTCATCATCATTATCATCCTGATCTTCATCTTCATCCTCATCCTCATCATCATAAGCATCATCATCATCCTCCTCCTCCTCCTCCTCCT
>NW_026380609.1:0-269 GCF_001194135.2 Octopus bimaculoides | reverse complement strand
GACTACTGGAGCTGATATCAGTCAAGAAATTGTTGATGAAGACGGAACATTATATATACACTCCAGAAAGTTTTCATACAAGGGGTTACGGCACTCATGTCGAAAATTTAAATGAAGTGGAGGCGCATTCCTTATAAATGTCTATCTATAACTATGTATTTCCCTTTCCTTCAATCTTTTTCCCTTTCTCCGTCTACTTCTCTCTCACTAGGCACACACGGGCACAAACAAACACACACACACACACACACACACACACACACACACAC
>NW_026380608.1:0-215 GCF_001194135.2 Octopus bimaculoides | reverse complement strand
ATCAACCAAATACCTGATGCACAAAAGGGACAGAGATGCAGGAAAAGCCGTAAAGTGTGACAACTGATGCAGACTTTGTGGAGTTCACACTGATGATGTCACCCACATCAGAAGCATCATGGTTTTATCTACCGATGAGACATGATGCTGTAGCTAAGACACTCTATAATGAAATCTGTTGGAAGGATAATCCCAAGGACAAAGAAATAAGAACC
>NW_026380607.1:0-231 GCF_001194135.2 Octopus bimaculoides | reverse complement strand
TAGTTATATTGGAATCTGTATATAGTTTCATATTTGTACTTGTTTGGGTAGTAGTATTGTAGTGGTATTGTTGTATATGTAGCAGTATGTGATAGTGGTGTAGTTGTTTTAGTAGTGATATAAGGTGGTGAGATTGTAGTATATAGTGGTATCTAGTGTATATACTGCTATATAGTAGCAGTGTGTGATGTTGTAGTGGTCTGGTTGTATTGGTAGTAGTATTTAGTGGTG
>NW_026380606.1:0-287 GCF_001194135.2 Octopus bimaculoides | reverse complement strand
TTGATCCAGTCTGTATTTTTATTGTATGGTTTCTCATCACTCCAGATCCCATTCCAAAAGTTTTCAACTTCTTCCTTTAGGGGTGGATTATCAATGGTTATTTTTTTCTTTCCCTATTTCCCTGTAAAATGATTTGGCATTGCATTTGAACATCTTATTTCAGGTTCGTATTCGGGGAAGATATTCTCGCCATTTGAATGTTTTTCGCCCTCAGGTTGACAGCCTCCTGACAAGCGTGCTTCCAGAATAACCATTGGACAAGCGATTCGGTGTACTGTTTGAAATTT
>NW_026380605.1:483-730 GCF_001194135.2 Octopus bimaculoides | reverse complement strand
CACACACACATATATATACACAAACATACATATATATATTATACATACATACTTATGTATATATATAATTATAAATATATATATTTATACATCTATACATTATACATACATATTTATGTATAAATATATATATACACACTCACACACAAACACAATCACATGCATATACATATATCTGTTTCTCTATATTATATTATACAACTGAATATAATCAATATATATATATAAACGTGATATGTAATAACTC
>NW_026380605.1:0-473 GCF_001194135.2 Octopus bimaculoides | reverse complement strand
CAACTGAATATAATCAATATATATATATAAACGTGATATGTAATAACTCTATAAAAATATAACTCCAATTGCACACACACACATATCCCATGCATGTATATATATATGACTATATACATATAATTTGCATGTACGTATACCTGTGTATATGTATACACCCATATCTATATAAACATGTCTATACATAAAAATACATATTAATCTATTGTTATATGCGTCGTGCCATTCAACGTATCTAATGGTTTGCTACCAAATATATCTTCCTTTATATATCTTTATACCAGCATGTATGTATGTATGTATATATACATATAAATATATATAACATGTGCATATATAATATATGCACAGTTCATGTTCAGATGTTTACTACTTCTTGTATATAGCATACACATAGATACATTTCTATACCTATATGTATGGATATACATACATACATATATATATATATACATACATATATATATGTATAT
>NW_026380604.1:0-407 GCF_001194135.2 Octopus bimaculoides | reverse complement strand
CAGATAGGGTTCAGTAATTCCTCAAGATGTAAATAATGTGGCGTTTTAGATCATTTTTTTAAACTTCTTAGTCATAAGTATAGTAACTGCCTGGCAAATTTCTCTTTTGCATTGGAAAATCAAGTTGAATTGGATAATTTCTCAGCATGGTTTTAACATTTGACAAGGACCATTTGAACAGACTTATCATAACAACTAGTACTTAAACAGTCCAACAACATAGCATTTGAAAAGACTGAGGTATTTTCAAACATATGCAAAATCATTTAGAAAATTTAGCTTCATGACATTTGCATGTTAAAAACATAATCTGAATTACTGCTTGACGTAACATATATCATATCAAGTAAAGAGAATGTCATCTTGAGAAAAGAAAGGCGGGGAAATGAGAAAGACTGCTTTCTTTT
>NW_026380603.1:0-831 GCF_001194135.2 Octopus bimaculoides | reverse complement strand
TGCGTGAATACACAAGCGCAATGAAGAAAATGAACGAAGAGCCCAAGATAATAGCAGATGGATTTGAAATTTCTAAAGAATTCGAATATTTTGAAGCAACTTCGAACAGAAATGAAAAGCTCGAGAAACTTTATAGAGCATTGCTTACAACTAAAGCAACTAGTGTCCAGTCGGAAAGAGCTTTTTCAATTACTGGACTTTTCAGCACAAAATTAGGGGAATAACTACAGAGTTGTAGAACTCTGTAGTTATGCCTTGGGACAAGTTTGTCAGGTAAAACACTGAATGCATTGTGTTTTTTAAAAGATTATTTTCGAAGGAAAGTGAATCATCAGGCAAGTCAAGAAACTTGATTGATTCTCAAAAATACGACTTGGAAAAACGTTGCATTCCTGATTAAATATATATAATACCATTATCTTTTGTTATTGTTTGTACATAGATACAGATACAGGCACCACCAACATATTTGTGGATATCAGTCAAACTGTTACTTTCTCTCTTTCTCTGTGTATGTATATAAACAAAATACAATATATGACAAACTTTCTTCGTTACAGGGACACCGCTCTAAATCCACGAAAACCGGTTTTTAACCGGTTTTGAGAATTACTTGTACTTAAACTCGGTTTTGGTAATTATCGGTTTTGTGCGAGCCCTAATATACACACACACACGCATATATATATATATACACACATATATATATATACATATACATATATAAACATACATATATATATGTATATATATACATATATATACATAAATATATATATACATATATAAACATACATATATATATGTACATATATATATATATATATATAC
>NW_026380602.1:0-384 GCF_001194135.2 Octopus bimaculoides | reverse complement strand
TTTCTACTATAGGCACAAGGCCTGAAATTGTGGGGGAGGGGACTAGTCGATTACATCGACCCTAGTGTTTCACTGGTATTTCCCTTCTATTAATAAGCACAAGGCCTGAAATTATGGATGAGGGAACAAGTCGATTATAACCAACCCGGTACTTAGCTGGTACTTTACTTTATCGATCCCGAAGGGATGAAAGACAAATTTGACCTCGACAAGTCAGAAGAAATGCTTCTAAGCGTTTTTGAGATGTGTTCATAATTTTGCCGAAAGATACATGTGTATAATCTCACACATACATATATAATTATTTCTCTACTTGTCCATCTGTTTGTCTTTTACTATCTATCTATCTATCTAACTATCTATCTATCTATCTATCTATCTATC
>NW_026380601.1:0-828 GCF_001194135.2 Octopus bimaculoides | reverse complement strand
TTATTATTATTATTATTATTGTTATTATTATTATTATTATTATCGATAGTGCTACGGAGGAGGCGTTACCAGTTCCAGATAAACTCTACAGGCACGGATGTGCTATCAGATGGGTTTTCCAAGGTGCGCGCAGATTGACAAAACAGTTCTGCACGCACTCATTCAGTGTCAAGCTACTGCTGACTTGTGGGGTTATATCGAACAGCTGTTGTCTCGTGTGGGACGGATCTGTCTGCCGCTCTCCTACAATCGGGCAGGCAAAGCAATTTCCACTTTGCTTGGTGGCTGTGGTGAAAGAAGTTGTTTGGTAGACAAGGCTGAAAGGCATGAAGACACATACATTTCTCTTTGGTAGAACTCTCACTAACTTCTTCAAGTTTCACTCGAAAAGGAAATTGAGAGTGAAGAGAGAAATGCTATCCTCAAATAAGTTTACTGAAAGGTGAAAGTTGCGAAAATGGCAAGAGTGGATGGTACCTCTCTCAGTGTAAACTTGTGAGTCAGAGAGAAGGAATTAGAGAGGAAGCAGGTTCTTAGTGTTTCAGGGAGATGTCGGACGGTGGCTTCCTCGATTATCCCTATAGGTCCTTCTGTATCAGAAGTGCTACGTTATTATCCACCTCCCCTCACTTTTTTGCTTTTTAAACCTTTTTTTTATATTATGTATATGCTCCCTTCTTTTTCAGTGTATATCGTTTATGCTTATTTTCTATTTCTTTTCATCTTTTTATTATAAGTAAACCCCAACACTTTACGTTTGCCTTGCTATTGTCCACCTCCTCCTTCGCCTCTGTAGCAAATAAATGAAATCATTATTATTATTATTAT
>NW_026380600.1:0-835 GCF_001194135.2 Octopus bimaculoides | reverse complement strand
TATATATATATATATATATATATATATATATATACATATTGTATAACTATGTATTTGTATCTGAGTATACAAATACATTTCTACTTATATGTATACTCTTATATACCCATGTATATGTACTCCCATTTTTTCTCCTCCCCCCCAACATGTCTATTTTACTAAATACTTGCATGTTATTAGTTTTTCCATCGTACATTTAAGTATATTTTCAATACTGGTATATATACATTTGTATGTTATAGTGCAGTTGTGCATGTTTGCATCTCTATCTGTATATCTGTTTACTTATGTTTGTATATATGTGTTTTTTGTGTATACATATGTATGTATGTGTGTATATATCCGTGTATATATGTATACATATGTATGTGTATATGTGTGTTTATTTATATATGTATATGTGTACTTGTACATATGTATATAATGTGTATGTATATACTTGTATATCTATATGCTTATATGTGTTTGTATGCCTATATTTACATATTTGATTGCATATACATTCACTCTACGCCATATATGATAAGCATTTATTCCTATAATTTTGTAACTTTATATGTACCCGTACATGTATCTATCTAATCATAGATCATAATAATTATTATTTTTAGTATATTTACTTGCATTGAACCTATATAATGTGTATATTCATTCATTACAATCATATATAGCCATATCCTATCCTTATCACGCAGTACTCAGCAAGAATAGTACTCTTGGCATAACTTTTTTTATATATACAAAATATTCCTTTTGTATAACATTATCCTACACATTCTATATATTTATTTTTAATCTATCTTTCTTTTATTTTTAGCATTACTTCTCTCATTAC
>NW_026380599.1:0-542 GCF_001194135.2 Octopus bimaculoides | reverse complement strand
CATTGTTTCATATATTTTTTTCCTGCTCGTGACTTCGCTTACTTTTTCCTTTCATTTAGACTATTTTTCCCGATGGATGAAGGGGGAAAAATGAAAATGAGAATAACAGCATTAAAAACAAGTGGGAAGTTTTTACTTCAGAGAAGAACCTCGAGATAATTACAATTCCTATAAAAGCATTAGAAAGTCAGAGATCGCCCGTTCGTTTGAATTGAATAAAGTAGCTGTAAGCATTATTTTATAACAAGGTAAAGATTATCAGAAGGTTTCATCTTCAATGCCCATGAAATAAGTAAGAAATCAGAGTGACAAGATTATTAATATGGAACTAGCTGGACCCGTGCCGTCAAACATGACGGCTAATTGTTGTATTTTATATATAAATAAAGTACGTAATAATCACAAATACAAACATTCACATGCTTCCCTTGTACACGCACACACACACACACACATACATTACATACATACGTCTTGCATGCGTAGCGGTCTTACTACCTTACTATATATATATATGCAAATAATATATATATGTGTGTGTA
>NW_026380598.1:181-444 GCF_001194135.2 Octopus bimaculoides | reverse complement strand
TTGGTAAATATATGTTTAGTAAATATATATATAACCGTATATTTAGTTTTGTGTATATATGTGTATGTTTGTTAGTGTCTGTGTGCATGCATATACGTATGCATATGAGAATGCCTATGTATGTATGTATGTGTGCGAAAATTTGTTCTTATGAATGGAGAGTGTCGGTTAGAGCCTACATTAATCTGCGTTCGTTGTGCATTTGAAAGTTCGGTGCACACATACATACACACACGCACACATACACACACACACACACATGC
>NW_026380598.1:0-104 GCF_001194135.2 Octopus bimaculoides | reverse complement strand
ATGTATGTATGCATGTATATATGTATGTATGTATGTATATATGTATGTATCTATTTATCTATCTATCAATCAATCTATCTACACACACACATATACATGTATAT
>NW_026380597.1:0-562 GCF_001194135.2 Octopus bimaculoides | reverse complement strand
TGTGTGTATATGTATGTGTGTTTGTGCATGTGTGTGTGTGTGTGTGTGTGTGCGTGTGCGTGTATGTGTGCAATTCTGAACCTAGAAGTAACTCAGTAGTTACTCATGGACTTAGAGTTTTGTGTAAACACTGCCCAAACTAGGTTCAGCATTTTCTAAGATGTTTATTTATAGTTTATCAATTCATTTTGCAAGATCCTGGATGTGAAATCATGTGTTGAAACAGATATTGTTGTTCTTCTAAGATGTGTACCCTTATGTGCACACATAAGGATACACATCTTCAAAGAACAGAATGGAGTAAGTGGAGTAAGAACACACATGAAAACAAACGGTTTTTGTGTGTTTTTAAATGGCTTATAAACACCTTCCACGCTGCCATTGTTTGAAGATTAGCTATATGTTTTTTTTAATAGAATTGATTTTCGATAGTTTTAATCGATTTTAATCGATTTAAATTTTCTTTCTATTTGAAAATTGGTTATGAAACACGTGTAATCATTTTATTATCTTTATCTCATGATATTTACTTTGTATTATATTATACTTATTTATTGTGCTT
>NW_026380596.1:0-224 GCF_001194135.2 Octopus bimaculoides | reverse complement strand
AATTCTTACCACTCCTTAGGGTATTGTCCTTCTATTTCCTTTTTTTTTCCCCCTCATGCTTGATTTACCCCTAACCTGCTGTCTATCACTACTTAATCTACCTTCCTCTAAATTTGAAATTACTACTATCCCTCCAATTAGATTTTAAATTCTTGTTTGATTCATTAATCTGTTGAACAGCAGCATAGTCGAGATGGTATGTTTTCCTCTCTTACTCTTGTTTT
>NW_026380595.1:0-406 GCF_001194135.2 Octopus bimaculoides | reverse complement strand
TCAGATTTAACTTTGAATTTTTGTCCCTCTTTGAAGAGGAATTCTGAACCATCTAGAATGTTTGGGCATGTTGCGCAATTTGGACGACCACATTTTTTACCTTTTGCATCTGTTATTTTGGAAAATAATTTTGCCTTTGTGATGATCTTTTTCGGTGATTTTTGTTGTTTGTAGCTTTTAATGATTTTGTGTGTGTGTAAAATTTCCTTTAATTTGGGGTCCTTATGTAGCATTGGTATGTTTTGGGTGATGATGGTGAAGGCTTCTTTGTTTCTGGGGTTGTATGTGGATATGTACGGCAGTATTTTCGGGGAAGGTGTGTTGCTGTATTTAACTTTTCTTAAGCTTTCTATGTTAATTTGTGATGCACGTCTAATTCCATCCTCTATGAGTTGAACTGGGTAGT
>NW_026380594.1:0-591 GCF_001194135.2 Octopus bimaculoides | reverse complement strand
CAGGCTCATCTCTACAGAGCCATTTTTTATTCCCTGCTTATTCTAGGTCACACGGGGGTGATTGCATATTCAGAATCTCCCATATGTAAACCGTAGGAATACGAAAATTCTTTTACTGAAAAATTGCCAGTGGGGCGGGGGGGGGAACAGAAATTCATTGCATGCCCAACCCCGGAAGTCACCGCACGCCAGAGATATATATATATGTATATATATATATATGTATATATATATACACATACACTTCTAAGTGTATACATATATAAATATATTCATATATATCACAGGAGTGGCTGTGTGGTAAGTAGCTTGCTTACCAACCACATGGTTCCGGGTTCATTCCCACTGCGTGGCACCTTGAGTAAGTGTCTTCTACTATAGCATCGGGCCGACCAAAGCCTTGTGAGTGGATTTGGTAGACAGAAACTGAAAGAAGCCTGTCGTATATATGTATATATATATATATATATATATGTGTGTGTGTGTGTATATGTTTGTGTGTCTTTGTTTGTCCACCCCAACATCGTTTGACAACTAATGGTGGTGTGTTTAAGTCCCCGTAACTTAGCGGTTCGGCAAAAGAGACTGATA
>NW_026380593.1:0-852 GCF_001194135.2 Octopus bimaculoides | reverse complement strand
TACCAGTTGAGTACTGGGGTCAAACTTGATGGCCTTCTGTAAAAATTTGAAACCAATTGGTTTCATTTGGCAAATGAAACAGCAGATGACTGAGGAAATTCTTTAAAAAAGATTCTTTTTTGTATATAGGCAGGGTCAAATGCATCAGATTTAAAACCCAAATGCTATGGTGGTATGTACCAGTGCTCAACTGGTACTTATTTTATCGACTCCGAGAGAATGAAAGGCTACGTCGAACCTGACAGCGTTAGAACGCAGAAAGTAAAGTCGGAAGAAATGTTGCTAATCCCTTTTGCCGGCGCGGTAACGATTCTACCAGCTCGCCACCTTCCAAATGCTGTATATATTACAATGTGATTTACATATATTAGAATTACAATTCAAAAGATTTGGCGTAAGAGAAAACATGGCTGCTTTATACGTTATCAACGTCATGTTTGCATCCCTATTTATTTTCCGCGTCGCTAAAATCAGTTAATCAGTCATCCATTTTCTCCCTTCGTTGGACTTTGTTACAGTCATTTATTTCCACCTTTATTTTTCTATTTACATTTTTTATCCTTTTATCTGTATTATTATTATTAGTATTATTATTATTATTATTATTATTATTTACATTTATTTTAATACAATTTTACTAATTTTTATTTTTAAATTTTTATATTTTATTTCAATTTTTATTTTATATTTGGCTTTCTAAAACTTATCCTGCATCATTTTTACATTATTTTCATATATTCTTATTAATTATTTTATTATATTTAACACACTGTATTCAGATATTTCTTTAACCATTCAAAGTGGACATTCCATCATTCTCTCATAAATATTTTCTTATTTCTCCCAAAAGCT
>NW_026380592.1:0-334 GCF_001194135.2 Octopus bimaculoides | reverse complement strand
TGCTCCAGCATGGCTGCAGTCAAATGACTGAAACAAGTAAAGAGTATTATCAAAACAATTTTTAAAAAAAATGTTGTGGAACTTTATTATAGCCCAATGGATTTAAAGGCAAAAAATTCCTATTTGCTGCCAGGAATTTTTTTCCACATTGAAAGACTGCATTCTACAGCAGCTGATGACTCTTGGTATTGTAGCGGATCTATATATTCTACAGGTGAAATTTTGGGATTCCTTAGCTGAATTACCGAATTGATTTGGTTTTTATTGAATCTAAAATCAATGTCATTCTTGATGCAACATGGACCTTTGTTGAATTTCAATTCTTTGAGGCTTT
>NW_026380591.1:140-341 GCF_001194135.2 Octopus bimaculoides | reverse complement strand
TGTGCAGGCTTGTGTGTTTGTGTATGTATGTGTGTATGTGTGCTTGTGTATGTATATATATGTGTGTGTGTATGCATGCCTGCGTGTATTTATGTATGTATTCTGCATATTCATATGTTTGTGTGTATGTGTGCATGCTTGTGTGTGTGTGCATGTGCATGTGTATGTATGTGTATTTGCGTAGGTACTTCTGTTTCTTTG
>NW_026380591.1:0-130 GCF_001194135.2 Octopus bimaculoides | reverse complement strand
ATGTGCATGTGTATGTATGTGTATTTGCGTAGGTACTTCTGTTTCTTTGTGTGTTTGTGTTTGAATGTCTATGCGCATGAGTTTGTGTATGTACGTATGCCTGTTGAGTATGCATGTGTGTCTATACGTG
>NW_026380590.1:0-731 GCF_001194135.2 Octopus bimaculoides | reverse complement strand
ATATATATATATACACACAAGTATACAAGTATGATATATGGCTTAGCAAAATTGGCTTCACTGGCCGAACGTTCAAAGTCACTATCAACAATATTTTTTTGTCAAAGAACAAACTAGTGTTCAACAAAACTGTTTTATTATAACTAAATATAAGAATAAACATTAAAACATATATAAACGTCAACACAAAATGTATTCAATCTCACGTGGGTCTATTAATGAGTGTCAATATGTGTGTGTGTGTGTGTGTGTGTTTGTGTGTCCGTGTGTTTGTATGTATATACATACATATATAAGTATAGCATGCGCCCGTGTATCGTAAATATGAAATCTCAGATGGAGATATATTAAGGTACTCAGGATTTAGAGAAGTAATGACATTCTTAACAGCATTTGTTTTGAAGATCTTGTGTCCCTTGACATATGTAGGACACTAGGGAATTTTGTCTTATAGTACATCAATAAGAATTTGTTTATGTTGTGACATGTTGAAATAAGTTCACAATTATATCTTCAGAATTTCAATATTCAATAAAACAGTGCTGCAAATTCTAATATATATTTCTAAATTGATATCACTTATATTTTTCCTCTAACTTTTCGATGGTATACTTCTTTCCATGTATTCATATAGCTATATACGCAAAAATATATCAATATTTATATATATGTATATACATATGTATATATACATATATATGTGTATGTACATATGTATATATTCATATATA
>NW_026380589.1:16033-17853 GCF_001194135.2 Octopus bimaculoides | reverse complement strand
ACTAGAGTCGAGTCATTCGACTAAAATTTCAAGGCGGTGCTCCAGCATGGCCGCACTCTAATGACTGAAACAAATAAAAGTATAAAAGAATATATATATACATATGGTGGTGCTCCAGCATGACCACAGCCATTTGGCTGAAACCCATAAATAAATAAATAAATAAATACATAACTAGGAGGAATAGAATTAAATACAGGATTGTATACGTAGTCTGATCAATAAGTATCCGGACTATTGCTATAGTAAAGCCGCCGGGCACAGATTGACCTTAAACTCTGCTGTGCATGTTAATGTTCTTGCTCACTTCCGCTGTTTATAGCAGTGCTTGGAAGGAAGGTGTGTAGCGTGTGATTGTCGCATCGACCATGACAGAGGAAGTTGAGAAGAGAATCAAATTTTGCCAAAAGCTTGATGATACTTGCTCAGAGGCCAATGCAACGCTTTCAAAAAGATTTCATTGTTCTCGACTCAATCAAGGAGATCTTGTTCAACTGAAATTCGAGTTTCTTTCCGGTCAGCTGAAAGCAGTTTCGGCACAAACTTAGAAGACATACGTCTCCTACACAAATCTTCAGTGATAATGGACTGAATTGGACCGTAACTAATCTGCATATCCTCTGATAACTCATGGATAGTGATTCGGCGATTTCCTCTCAAAGGTACACGCACATCTATGATGTTTTTCTGTGATGTTTTTCTCAGTTCTGCTGGTTGCGAGTCTCCTAGAACGTTTGTCAATATCGACATTTTTCAGCCATTTTGGAAACATCTGAACCACTCGTACACTTGTGTGCGGCTCATACACTCCACTCTATACACTCACTGCAACTGTGCATAGGCCTCTGAGCAGGTATTGCCATGACAACTCTCTCTGTCATGGTCAATGTGACGGTCACACGCTACACAGGTTCTTTCCAACCACTTCTGTAAACAGCGGAAGTGTGCTAGAACGTCAAAACTTAGTGCATATGCACAGCAGAGTTGAAGGTCAATCTTTACCCAGCAGCTTCACTCTGCATTCTTTAGCTTCGTAACAATGGCAACAGTTTGGATACTTATTCATCAAACATCGTATACTTTAGTCAAAGATACAAGGCCGGAGAGATTCGTGCATGATTCTTATTAAACTAACTTCAAGTCTGAGACATTATATCTTATATATAGAGTGAATTCCAATTCTTCCTGGAATGTTCCATTCCAAATTAACATCGGTTAGTCACGTGAAACTTGTGCATCATTAGCAAAAAAAAAGAAGTTTTGAGAGGAGAAAAATGCAATAAAATCAAGCACATGCACACACATATCAATAAACCTACATACACATACATATGTACATACATCTGTATATGCAGGTATATGTGTGTGTGTGTGTATATATATATATATATATATATATATATGTGTGTGTGTGTGTGTGTACGTAAGTGTATATATACATATATATATTTATGTAAACGTGCATTGATGTATACATATATGTCGTTATATTAGTGAGCTTATGTAGGAGTATATATATATATGTGTGTGTGTGTGTATGTGTGTGTGTGTGTGTGTGTGTGTGTGTGTGTGTGTGTCTGTGCTTGTGTCTGTGTTTGTCCCCCTACCCCCGCTTGACAAACGGTGTTCGTGTGTTTTAAGTGCCAATAATATATATATTCTTTTACTCTTTTACTTCTTTCATTCAATTGACTGCGGCCATGCTGAAGCACCGCCTTTTAGTCGAGCATATCGACCCCAGGATTTATTCTTTGTAAGCCTGTTACTTATTCTATCGGTCTGTTTTGCCGAACGTAAATACTCCAACATTGGTTGTCAAG
>NW_026380589.1:11055-13270 GCF_001194135.2 Octopus bimaculoides | reverse complement strand
TATATATATATATATATATATATATATATGCATGGCGGAAGAGAGCGCACAGTAGTTGTTCGAGGTTTAAAAGAGAAAATGAAGCACGGAAAGATTATGAGAAGGACTTGAAAGATCTTGTAGAAAATGAGGGAAGTGTTGCTTTTTTACTTGTGTGATTTGTGGCCAGAAATACTTGAATCGTGCGGGCTTGATCAGCCATCAGAGAATTCACAAGAATCAACCCATTGCAAATTGTGACATGGCCATTGTTCACAACAGAATATGTGCAACCTGTGAAATTCTAATGAAAGAGCCTTGAATTTAGGTTAGAAATAGGTCCTTTCTCTATTGGCAAGCGATCTTGAAATAAAACTGAACGATAACAAACAATATACATATATACCTATATATATATATATATACACAAGTAATTACATACGTACATACGTACATACCCTGTTGTTGGTGATGTTGAAATGCCAATGAAGGAGCCTTAAATCTAGGTTAGAAACCGGCTATTTTTCTGTTGACAAGATATAAAACTGAATAAGGACATACATAGATAGATGGATGCATACACAAATAATTGCATATATACATTTATACATACATACAGACATACATAGACACATGCATACATACATACATACAAATATACATACACACATAAGACATACACACATAGTACAATCATACATATATACGTACATACATACAAACATACACACATATACACATACATATACATAACAGATACTATCTTTTACTATCGAGACAGCTTAATCTTTTGATTATGGATTTATCAAACAATATCATCTTTTATTTTGGACGCTCCTTAATTCCTTAATCCCTCAATGAAATGGTGACTAATAATATCCTGGATTAAGGATATTCCTTATTTTACTCTCTCCGATGAAACAATACCTAGCCGACATGGAGTTCTGTTCTCAGTAATATAAAATCAACATGTCGTAGCTATTCTAGAAATAGCTGTCAGAGATTTTACGGATTTACTATAACTACCTTACACTATGTGTAAATTATGAATTATAAATGAAAGTGGTTGCATGTTTTGCTTGTTCATTCTCTGTTTTTAATATACATACGTACGTACGTACGTACGTAGTACATACATACATGCCCAAAGAAGTCGCACGACTCTACCGAAACGTCTCGTCAGATGAAAGGATGAGCGTATATGAGCAGAAGTCCATGCATGGACATGTTGGTAGAGAGCTTCGAGATTATCATCAAAGCCGTCGATCTTGAACCAATAACCGGATTACTACCTCTCACTTTGAAGGGTATGCGTTTGCAACCCAGGAACAGGAAATATCAACCAAATACCTGAAGCCCAAAAGAGACAGAGATGCAGTAAAATCAGTAAAATTAGACAACCAATGCAGAGTTTGTGGATATCACCTACATCAGATGCAGTTGTCCGAAAATGCCATCACACTATTATCTACTGATGAGACATGATGTTGTAGCTAGGACACTATATAATTCGTCAAAAGGTTAAGTCCAAGGACAGAGAAATAAGAATCCGCAGTATGGTAGAAGTCATAACCATTCATAATAAAAAGGGGTACTGGTGGAATGTCCCAGTGAAGACCTCAATAAAAGGTAAGCACAACAGACCTGATATAATGATTTGGGACAGAGAAGAGAAACTGAGTACACTTGTGGAAATCAGCTGCCCAGTGGATGTTAGCACAAAGCGGAAGATCAGTGAAAAAGAGAACACCTATGCTGAACTATTGAGAAATCTGGGCTGTTAATCAACAGTTTAGTAGACTGTTGATTAACAGCCCAGTCAAGATGGTATTCTCTTCATCTCCTACTCATGTATTTACACACATTTTCAAAATGACTTTCTGAAATGAACTTCCATTATGCAGCTGAGGAGTACATTTTCATTGCACATCTTATGTGGTGTTCTCACTACATAAATAAATGAAGCTTGTACGAAACGTACGTACTGCCATAACCTAATACATTTTTGTTGCTTTTCTTCAAAAATATCTATCTATCTATCTATCTATCTATCTATCTATCTATCTATCTATCTATCTATCTATCTATCTATACACATACATACGTATGTAAGTATGTGTATATGTATGTATATATGTATATGTACGTATATGTGTATACGTATGTATGTATATATGTATGTATGTATATATGCACATATACAAAAGTGTATTTTGTCTGAAGGTTGAAAGGACTA
>NW_026380589.1:9230-10205 GCF_001194135.2 Octopus bimaculoides | reverse complement strand
ATATCAAGTAGTGATGCAGTACGACCGTTTCAAGCGACTCCATTTAATTGAATAATGTAATCATTACATCAATTTAAATGCAGAGCTATCTTCAGCTGTACAAATACTTAACAAGTAGGTCACATTAATATAATTTTTCTTAGATATTTTAACAGAGTAAAAAGATAGGGGAAATCATGTTATCGTATTTATAGCAGTGTCTAAGAGTTGACTACAATTTCTTAGGATATGCTGGAGCAAATGGGTATTATATGGCTGTGACTCATTTATAATTAATTTACCTCTTTATCATCTATTAAAACAAAGACGAGAAGATGATGTCTATTGAATAGATAGTAAGTTAACAGCTTGTGGCTAGGTGTGGTCATAAATAACAGCATAGGTATTTCCTTTCCCCGAAGGAAAGGATGTAAGAGATAAGGAAGAGACCCTTTGACGGACATAATTGACTATGAAAAGAAAGGCAGAGTTGGGGTAGACTACTGAACTTGATGTTCATTACCAGTTAAAGGAGCCAGACAAAGGGACTTTAGGATACTAATACCGGGAAATTTTATTAGGGGCAGAATAGGGGTAGACTATGAAACTTGATGTTCATAACTGGTAATTACTGGTTCATTCCCACTGCGTGAGACCTTGGTCAAGTATCATCTGCTATAGGCTCGGGCTGACCAAACCCTTGTGAGTGGATTTGGTAGATGGAAACTAAAAGAAGGCCGTCGTATATATATATATATATATATATCGCCGGTGTTAAAACGTGGGTAGCTGATGAAATAGAATGTTCTCTATGTGGCTTGTGTGTTTTCTCGTCTACGTTTTGTTTGCAATGTCCTTTACCCAGATATGTACCTATACATACAGGTGGATGTCGGTATGCACATACCTGTACGTATATATGCATATACTCATTTACTATTTGTTTTTATATATATACATACATATATATATATATGTGTGTGTGGGTGTGTGCAT
>NW_026380589.1:7826-8820 GCF_001194135.2 Octopus bimaculoides | reverse complement strand
AGAGAGAGAGAGAGAGAGAGAGAGAGAGAGAGTTGCTTGAAAACCGAGGAACTACTGTATATGTAATTCAGGTGTATTCCGCTAGGAACGTAACAGAGTAGAATATAAGTCTCGTTCGCTCTTAGAATTTAAATTCATGTTTCTACACAACGTAGATCTTCATATATAATGAAGATCTACGTTGTATACAAACATGTGTATTGATTATTGAATAACTGTCTAACCTCACTCCTTCTTATTGACTCTCCGTATGGATATATATATATATATATATATATATACATATGTATAAGTTTGTGTGTGTGTTAATGCAATTGAAACAATTGTTGGATTTTTAAAGTGTAATTTCAAATCAAGATATGATTTTCTTCGTACGTATTATTATTGGTCGTTGTTAAATACTGTGAGTTTCTTAAAATTCCATAAAAGGACTGTTGGATTTACGTGTCGTATAAGAGGATTAACCGGGGATCTGCATTACTTACATTTACTCTCATCTGATTGATGAAAATTTAGCCTTATTCCTTTATACTGAGTGCTTACTTGATATCTGCCAGGAATTTTTAATCTCCACCCCACGCATACACACACACACACACGCACACATATATATGTATATACATACGTATATATGTGCTGGCTTATCCATACACATATCTGTACATATATATATATATATATAAAAAAGTATATACGTACGCACGTATGTACAAGCATACATACATGTATGCTTGTACACACGAACACTCACGCACACATACATACACACACACGCACTTACATAATACATACATACATACACACACACACACTCTCACACATACACACATATATATGTATATACATACGTATATATGTGCTGGCTTACCCATACGCATATCTGTACATATATATATATAAAAGTATATACATACGCACGTATGTACAAGCATACATACATGTATGCTTGTACACGCGAACACTCACGCACACACACATACTCTTACTCCTTTAC
>NW_026380589.1:6579-7351 GCF_001194135.2 Octopus bimaculoides | reverse complement strand
ATACATACATACATACATACATACTTGAATCTATGTTAGAGTCCGGCTCTTTCTCTATTGACAAGAAATACAGAAATGAAACTGATTGATAACATACATGCATAAATACATACATATGTATGTATGTATATACACTTCTGTTGTATCGCTGCTCTTTATCTTCTGTCCTTCATGTAAAGAGCAGATCAATAATTCTGAAAGTGAAGCAGGCAGACATACTCCAGCCTTCAACCAAAACCTTTTCAAGTCTCGTCTGAAGAGGAAGGAGAAAAGGCAGTGAGAGAGAAATGTGAGGATGGTGATTGTGACAGGGTGGATAAAAATGTGAAGGCATGGAGGAAAGCAATTACCTTCTTGACTTTCTTAAGCTTATTGCGGTCATCGGAATGTGGCCATGCTGGGGCAGCGCGTTGAAGAGTTCCAGTTGTACAAATCGATCCCAGGACTTATGGTCTTTTTTAGTTTTAAAGTCTAGCACTTATTCTATCGTTCTCTTTCTGCCGAACCGCCTATGTACGGGGACGTAAATACACACACACGCACACACATACACACTCACACACATACAGACGGACGCACGCATGCACACACACACACACACAAGGACGAAAGCTCGGTTGTGTTGTAAGAAACTTGGTTCCCAGTTCAGTCCTATTACGCACCATCTTGGACATGTGTCTCCCACTATAACCCTTGACTGATCAAAATCTTGTGAGTGGAAAACAACTGGAAGAAGCCCGTCGTAAATTATATATATATATATATATATATA
>NW_026380589.1:2106-5106 GCF_001194135.2 Octopus bimaculoides | reverse complement strand
TATATATATATATATACACACACACACACACACACACACACACACACACACGTTTATGTATTTTGCTTTGCAAAACTTGATCTGAAAATATCTGTTGAAATAGGTATTGTTATACTTAGAGATGGTCATCTTTTTTCAATTAAATACACGCAGTATTTATCTGATACATTATTTACATTTGACGGATATGTGTCCTCACCTTGTTTGTTGTTACCACAACGTTTCGGCTGACGTACTCTCCAGACTTCATCAGGTGTTCTGTCGGAATTTTGAACCCAACCTTTTGTTTGACTAATTGGGTACTCTGTTCTCATTCCTAACACATTATTATTGATGTTATTTTTCTGTTGATATCATTTCCCAAGTCCATGCTTTGGATTGAACTCAAAATCCGAGGGTTAATAACCCGCGCTCTTATCCACTACGCTATATGCTCGTAGGCAATTATAGAGTGAATTTTAGGGCTTATAAACCTAATATTTTATCTTTTCTTAATACTGGTTCCCATATTACATTCATATCTGCACTAGGTCTGCTTAGGATTTTACTGTGTCCTGACATATTTTCTGCTTCGTATTTTACAATGGTGTTCTCTGTCTATCATTTTAACTTCATCCCACCAGAGACCACCACTGGGAAATGCGAAAATTATTATTTTGGTTTGAATCAGGTTCGGTCTTATTTCCAGTAAGATTTATGCGGGTAATGGGCTTCTACCTGTAACCTTAGGTGTTCACAAGTTTTCAGCAGTTTTTCAAGTGCTTACAACCCTCCTGATAACCCTTGCTGTCCCCAAGAGACAAACTATCTGTCGGACCTCTATCGGGCTTTCTATTTCAACCTTCTTCAGCCATTTGTCTATATCTTTGCTTATTGTTCCCAACGCACCAATTATTATAGCGACGATCTTTACTGTTCGCATGCTCCAAATTCTTCCTATTTCAAATTTTAAGGGGGTGTATTTCTTTTGTTTTTCTTCCTCTTTCTTTACGATCCTGGAATCAAACGAGCATGACGGATCGTTAAGTAAACAACTTCACTTTTCTTTATCTATAATTATTACGCCTGATCTATTATTGAATAGGAAGGTCCCACAAAATCTTACATTTCTCCGACTCCAGTACTCTTTCGACTCGATGATTGTACCATAGGTGTCCAGTTTCAAACTCCCATTTCTGGCACAGTTTCCAGTGTATAACTTTTACAACCTGGTCGTTCCCCCCATTTCTTATATTCTTCTTGTGCCAACTTGGGGTATTCTGCCACAGTGTGTGCTACCGTCTCGTTCCGAGTTCCATAAGCTCTACATTTTTCTGACACATTCTCTCCATATATATTTTTCTAAAGTTGTTTGTTTCTATCGCTCGATCTTGGGCTACTACAATTAGGATCTCTATTTCTTTTTTAATTGCCCCTTTTTTTTCTAACCAAACTAAGGATTTTGTTCCACATACGTCTTCAACGGTTTTCCCAAACTGGCCATGCAGAGATTTCTCTTCGATTTGTCTGACGTGCTCTCTTTTTCATTCTTGTCCTTTCCTCCTATTATGCGCTTCATCACCTGTTCTGTATTTGTTTTTAGTAGTTTTACTGTGCTGCCCTGTAAATACTCTACTAGGCTTTTTCTTTCCATCTGTACACATTCTTCTACTGCTATTAGGCCTCTTCCACCCTGGTCTCTCCTCAAGTACAACCGGTTGATATCAGCTTTCGGATGGTGGGCTCCATACATCGTCAACAACTTCCTAGTTTTCCTGTCAAGTTTATATCGTTTTGGTCCGGTCAGTCACTTCAGCTCCATATCTGATTAAGGGTACTGCTCTTGAATTTATTGCTTCAGTAAGCTTTTTGGAATTCAACTTTGACTGCAATAATTTTCTTACGCTCCTTATGTACTCCCTACTGGTAATTTGTTTCATTTCTTTGTCTTTTATTTCGTCTGCTTCCAGTATTCCCAAGTACTTATTGTATTGTTGTTGGCACTCCATCGCTTACGACGTCGAGGGTTCCAGTTGATCCGATCAACGGAACAGCCTGCTCGTGAAATTAACGTGCAAGTGGCTGAGCACTCCACAGACACGTGTACCCTTAACGTAGTTCACGGGGGATATTCAGCGTGACACTGTGTGACAAGGCTGACCCTTTGAATTACAGGCACAACAGAAACAGGAAGTAAGAGTGAGAGAAAGTTGTGGTGAAAGAGTACAGCAGAGTTCGCCACCATCCCCTGCCGGAGCCTCGTGGAACTTTAGGTGTTTTCGCTCAATAAACACTCACAACACCCGGTCTGGGAATCGAAACCGCGATCCTATGACCGCGAGTCCACTGCCCTAACCACTGGGCCATTGCGCCTCCACTCCAAGTACTTATACCACTGTACTTTCTCGACCGCTTTCATTACTTGCCCATTTGGCATTCTAATTTCCTGGCTTCTTTTTAAATCTTCCTGGTTTCATTTTCAATATAGCGCACTTTTCTCTCCCAAATTCTACACCTACATTACTTGAAAAAATGTGGTTAGTATGTACAAGACTTTCAAGCTGCTTCTCATTTTTCGCACAAACCTTTATATCATCCATGAAAAGGAAATTATTTATCTGACCGTCTTCTTTTCCCAAATCGTAAGCAATTTTAACTTTTCGTAGTAAGTGGAGTCATGACCAATACGAACAGTAATGGAGATAAGCTACCACCTTGGATTATTCCACGTCTGATGTTCACTTTTTCGAGTTTTTGTTTCCTCCGAGCAATTCCAATGTTTCATACTTTTATTAAGCTTTTTTTCTCCATTTCTTTTGTTATTCCAAACATGCTCATTGTTTTACTTATCTAACTGTGGTACCGTGTCATATGCTTTTTTGTAATCTAGCCATGCTACATTCACTCCCGTCAATCTGCGGCTACAATTTCGAATTATCATTTTATCAGCTAATAAGTGATTCTTTGTTGCCCTACTTTGTTTCCTGCATCCTTTCTTTTCTTCTGGAAGTAGATTGTTAC
>NW_026380589.1:0-602 GCF_001194135.2 Octopus bimaculoides | reverse complement strand
GAACCCTGCTGTACTCTTTCACTACAACATTCTCTCACTCTTACTTCCTGTTTCTGTTGTGCCTGTAATTCAAAGGGTCAGCCTTGTCACACTGTGTCACGCTGAGTATCCCCCGAGAACTACGTTAAGGCTACACGTGTCTGTGGAGTATTCAGCCACTTGCATGTTAATTTCACGAGCAGGCTGTTCCGCTGATCGGATCAACTGGAACCCTCGACGTCGTAAGCGACGGAGTGCCAACAACAGCATCGGGGTGATAGGTCAAACGTTAAAGTTTCAGTAAAGTTGGGGTGGAAGGCCAATCTAAGTAAGGCTACAATGACAATAGTATAGTGGTTAGTACAGATATTCAAAATTATATTTCAAGCTTGATAGAAATTAAATGATATGAGATGAAACTTAAAATTGAAATTAAAAATTAAAACGTAAACTTAAAATATTAGTACTAGTATTAGTAGAATACAAATTACATTATAACTAATGAAATATTAAATGTAATATAAGAGAAATAAGTTAAGAATTGTTTGGTATGAGTACACGGTGCCTTTTTTTATGTGCTCGCTCCTCCTACCTTTAGAACCTGGCCACTCCTCTGGAGGGGG
>NW_026380588.1:0-1022 GCF_001194135.2 Octopus bimaculoides | reverse complement strand
AAGAGACCGATAGAATAAATACTAGGCTTACAAAGAATAAGTCCTGAGGTTGATTTGCTCGACTAAATGGCGGTGCTCCAGCATAGCTGCAGTCAAATGACTGAAACAAGTAAAAGAGTAAAAGAGTCAACTAGAAAAGATTTTTTTGTAGTGTAGCTGCTGGAGCAATATTGACTAGGGATTAAATAGCAACAATTATGGAACAAGGACAGACATTGTATAATTCATCAAATTTCACAGGGAACCTAATATTGATTCTGTTTCTGACCGCTAACTTTAGCATTTTCATGTAAGTTGAGCAGCACTCAATTTATTCTTATCTAATTTTGTTCATTGCCTAATCACAAAAGGACTTAATAAAACGTGTGTGTGTGTGTGTGTGTGTGTGTGTGTGTGTGTATGTTTGTTTTTCTCTCTCTCTCTCTCTCTCTCTCTCTGTTGGCAAAATCAAAATGGGAAACATTTGTTGTTTACAAGCTAATTTCATAGTAGACTTACTTCTTGCAGCATTCTTACCCAAAATATTCCATCAGCTGTTCTGCATTCTTGCACCTAAACTACATCATAGTCAATCTAAAAATGTTCTGCACAGTCTTCAGTGTGGCTCTTTCTACTAGTAATCACTCAATGTAGTTAGCAAATTCCTCATTTAATGCACCTTGAAATTCCTCTCGCTAATGCATCTCCTTTTTATCCTTGTAACATCTAATAATAATGCTGTTACAGCAGTCATCAGAAAGAATACATTCATAAGTAGTGAAAGCAAAAGACTAGAGTATCCTAAATCCGTCCAGCTGTTTTTACTCTGAGCAACTACCCTTGAAAGTTCTCCCCCTCCTCCAACTACTAGTACTGATTATATCATAAACTGAAAGACTTCTTCATTTCATCACCACAGCAAAAAACCTCCCAACAAAGGGGGCCTATAGCTGTCACTAACTTGCTTGAAATAGCAGCCAAATCACACTACCATATCAAAACAATAAAAAGGATCTCACTGAATAATGTAGAACTAACAACAT
>NW_026380587.1:0-307 GCF_001194135.2 Octopus bimaculoides | reverse complement strand
GGATCAACATTGACGTCATCATCTGATTCAACCAATTAAACACAATAAAACAACCAGGATGTATAAAACACAATATATACAATGGCAACGTAGTGAAACAACAACGGCTCAACAGTACATTTGTTTCTTGCTGGATATCGCTGATCTCCAGGCTGACAGCATTTACCGCGTATGTAAACATATATCGTAAATTAAATATTTAAATATTCAACGGATAAAATGGATCAGATATTGAGCAAGATTAACATACAAAGGCTTTATTATTATTATTATTATTATTATTATTATTATAAATATTATTATTATT
>NW_026380586.1:0-471 GCF_001194135.2 Octopus bimaculoides | reverse complement strand
TGCCGGTCACTGTGTAGAGGTCATTACCAAATTCTCACTCCTATATGATTTCTAAATATAGATTATGACTGTTTAATAATCCGTATTGAAGCCAGCATCGTCATTTCTGAGAAATTACCATAATAATGTTATTAATATTTTTTTAACCTTACAAAGAAATATATAACATAAATAAATGGTGAAGTCAGTTTGTGAACTTTTAGGGGTTTATTTTGAATGACATTTATTTAAATAGAAAATAAATGAATTAAGAAAATAATGAAAATAATCTAAAAAAAGTATCTCTTTTTCTTCAGTGAAATTAGTGTGTATGCATTTGTGTGTGTGTGTGTGCTCATGTATGCTTGTGGTGTGTGTATGTATGTATGTATGTATGTATGTATGTATGCATGTATGTGTGTATGTGTGCATGTGTGTTTGCTTATGTATACTTGTGGTGCATGTATGTATGTGTGTATGTGTGTGTGTGTG
>NW_026380585.1:1525-2187 GCF_001194135.2 Octopus bimaculoides | reverse complement strand
TTTTATATATAGTTAATTTCGCGCATGCATATTGTTTGCTTTTGATTTTGTCGACTATACAGTATCGTAGGATCTGTTGGGCACCGTCTGTGAGAAAAACAACATCATGGTGCGATTCACTCTGCCAGAAATTTTAAAATGACATGCTGTACTGCTTGGCATTTGCACCGGAAGCTCCAATACGAACATTTAAGAGTGTTTGGGTGTCAATCTGAGGACAGCGCAGAGGATTCGGAAAGAGTTGAATGAGTCCAATGGTATTTATGAAAGTGCAGCAGCTCGGAAACTCACTTTGATCGTTCTCATAAGAAAACAACTCCTGAATTTGTTGGTGAGATCCAGGCCATGATTGACAACGATCCTTCCAAGTTAATCAGGTCCATCACTAGGAACATGGGAGTGTCTGAGTTTATTATCAGACAAGTAGTGCATGAAGACATTCGGTATTCCTCATACAAGAGAAGAAAGGGCCAATTTTTATCACAAGCCATCAAGCACAAGAGGAAAGATCGTGCTACGAAGCTTTTGAACAATTTCAAGCATTCCCACCAACTGAACATGCCTTAGTTTTTCTCGGGACTGAAACCGGAACCATGTAGTTGGGAAACAAGCTTCTTACCACATAGCCACGCCTGCAATGTTTTACACATTTATGTATTTCA
>NW_026380585.1:0-327 GCF_001194135.2 Octopus bimaculoides | reverse complement strand
ATATATATATATATATATATATATATATATATATATATACACACACATATACATACATATTTTAGTATGAACATATATGTATGTGTAGTTTGGAAATGATGCGAATAACTTCATTAAGTTTATCATGTGTGGTATAAATTTACAGCGGTATGTTTTGATTTAAGTTGCCCATGCATGACTACCCAAACAATCTTCAACATAAGTATATATATCCAGGCACAAATCTTCGCAAGCACACACGCAGACATGCATACACACACGCACACATACACATACACACTTCATCTGTATCTCACGCACGTACAAATGTATGAATATATATATATA
>NW_026380584.1:0-501 GCF_001194135.2 Octopus bimaculoides | reverse complement strand
ATATATATATATATATATATATATATATATATATTCACACACACATATATTGAACAGTGAAATGACTGCTCAACACTATATTGGTAGATAAATATTCTTTATTTGTAGGTTAACAAGCCATCGATAGTTTCATGTGAAGAACTCTTCACATGAAGCCATTAGTTACCTTGTTAACCCACAAATAAGGTATATATATATATATGTAGCATGTGTGTGTGTTTGTGTGTGTGATTGTGTGTGTAGATATATATGTTTGTCTATCTATCTGCCTGTTTATTTTATTTATTTATTTATTTATTTCTCTATAGGTGAAGAATAAGAAACGATGGAGCCAAGTAATGTATATGTCGTATGCTCTGGATTACCTGCTGAAAGAACAACATGGTAAAGTCAAGCTCATGTAGCACTTCTGTTCTGTTGTTGGAGTTGTAATTTACTTAAAATATACATGTCATAGGCGTAAGAGTGGCTGTGTGGTAAGTAGCTTGCTTACCAACCACA
>NW_026380583.1:0-214 GCF_001194135.2 Octopus bimaculoides | reverse complement strand
ATTTCTCTGTGTATATACCCGTGCACGGACTCACGCACATATTGGCTTGCCAGATGAATTCATTCGGTTCCAAAGTTTTTATTTGTCGGAGTGTTTTGTAGTTTTTTTTAAAGCATTATTCTTTCTCTACAACTTTTGTTTATCGTTTGTAAAATTTGAACGAATTTTACCTCTTTTTAAATATATGACGATGGAGTGCCACGTGGATAAAAAT
>NW_026380582.1:0-235 GCF_001194135.2 Octopus bimaculoides | reverse complement strand
GGTATTTTAACGCAGGACCAGAACGACGACACGCCCCCCCCCCACATGCGTATTCATTGACACATAGATACATACATTCAATCATACATACATGCGTACATACGTACATACATACATACATACATACACGTACGCACACACATATACTTGCATATTATTGATTATTTATAACTGATGAATATACGGGAGTGGGTGTGTGGTAAGTAGCTTGCTTACCAACCACATGGTTCCGGAT
>NW_026380581.1:0-250 GCF_001194135.2 Octopus bimaculoides | reverse complement strand
AGATACCCATCGCTCCCTCCTCATCATCATTTCCACTTTTAATAACTTCAACTCTTTCTTACCATGTAACATTAATCTGCTCTCCACTAATGCTCCAACCTAAGAGCATTCGTTAATATCTATCACACGCTTATCACAGCCCATTTCTGCAACTATCTACCCATTCAATTTCATACCCTCTGCCATTATAGACCTCTCTCAAGGCGGTGAGCTGGCAGAAACGTTGGCACACCGGGCGAAATGCTTAGCG
>NW_026380580.1:0-1348 GCF_001194135.2 Octopus bimaculoides | reverse complement strand
AGGAAATAGTATGGAAATAGTAGAGGGGGAGTTCACAATGGTGGAAAAAACAAAACAAAAAGAGAGAGCACATACACTATTCCCGTCCATATCTCCCACAAAAAACAACACTGACGCAAAAAAATCCCGCCCCGCCGACCCAAGAAAAAAGAAAAAAATTTGGAAAAACTAGAAAATGAAGTAGTGCTAATCGAGTACGATACTCGAAGCTTGTACCTTGATGGCGTGATAGTACCACACAAAACCACAAGGCTTTACAAAAAAAAAGAAGATCACCATGAAAGATGTGCATGGATCAGAAAAAAGACGTTTAAAGAACTGGAGGCTAAGGAACCGAATAAAATAAAAACAATAGAAGTGCTACCAAAATACTTAGAGGTGGAGGAAAGTAGATGGGCCGACGAGTGTATAGCGAGATCGGCCCCAACCTCTCCAGCAAAACGTAAGTAGAACTTTTTCTTCTTTCAAATGGCCTCTCTGAACATTGGATGTTTAAATGTGCGTGGTCTGAGTACGAAGTGGAAGCAGGCATGTTTCCTCGACGACCTCAGATCGCACGATATACATGTGATGGTTGCTACAGAGACCAAGCTGGACAGTCTACGAACCTTCTCGCCTCTCCTGAATGGCTATGAGAAAATCATGGCTCCTGGCCAGACCGGGGGGCGAGGGGGTGTAGTGGTACTGATCCGCAATGGCTTGGCTCTGCAGACAAGTACACTCTATGTGGACCCTGAAGGTGGGCTGGTCGTCCTTGATGTGACATACAGCGGTAAGGCCTTCAGGCTGATCGACTCTACGCACCATGCGCTACAGGTTTCCAAACTGACTTTTATCGGCGCCTAGAGGGCTTTCTCGTGACGTCGGAGACATTAGTAGTGTTAGGGGACTTCAACGCTATTGTTGACGCTCGCATCGATAGCGTCGGCTCGATTGATAGAAAAGTGAACTCACGCCTCGTCGATCTGCTTAAGCGATTTCAGCTGGCAGACCGTTACAGGCTTGAACATCCGAACGTGCCAGAGTGGACCTGGATGAGTGGCGACGGAAGGTTCAAGTCTTATCTAGATAGGATAGTAATAAGAATTATAGATAAGCCTAGTTTTACCTGTCCACAACTTGTCCAAGTGTCCTACACTGACCATAGAATGGTTAAGTGTAGATAGGACGTAGATAGTACAACTAGTAGAGGATCCGGCTACTGAAAGCTGAACAAGACTATTTTGACTTGTGAAGCATACCGTAGTAGGATTAAGGAGTTAGTACAGAGAGCGTTAACCGGTACCGGTACCGGTACCGGTGGTGGTTCGCTCTCAAAAGAGCCATTCGTTTCGAGTCTATTAGGTTT
>NW_026380578.1:0-237 GCF_001194135.2 Octopus bimaculoides | reverse complement strand
TGTAGACATTTTGCCGTATAATTTATCATTTTGTCGTATCACTGTGCCCCACCGCAATTTTGTTTTGTCATAACGTTCAGAAAAATAGGTACATTTTCAATGTACATCTTTTGTGATAAACAAAGAAATTGGTGGACACGCACACATACATGGTGATACACATCACATATACATGAACAAAACGTAAGTGGAAGTTTCGAAAAACAATATGACGTGAGTCAATATGCACGTGTTTTT
>NW_026380577.1:0-342 GCF_001194135.2 Octopus bimaculoides | reverse complement strand
GGTTATTTTTTAACATGTTATTATCTCTGAAGAATCTAACACGCTTTTCACACCATGCTATACGGGCAGCTTTAGCACATACCTTTTGCTTGATGGTTTCTATGGTGGCATCAATGTCAACTATGGTTTTCACATTATATTTTTTCTTTAGTTTTTGGGTCTTTGTAGGTTTGATACTCTTGTCAGATTTAAGGTTTTTCAAACATTCTATGTCAGATCTAAGTAGCTTAATTTGGTGTTGAATGCGCTCTTGCCAAGAAGGCGTTTTGTGGGAGTGTCGTCGTTTTCTAATCTTTTCACCACATAGAACCGTTGAGATTTTTGCGGAAGCATAGTACAGGT
>NW_026380576.1:0-556 GCF_001194135.2 Octopus bimaculoides | reverse complement strand
TGCACATATACATGTATATATGTGCATTAAATATATTTGTATATATATATATGTATATATATATTTGTAATTATATATATACATATTTATATATATATGTATGTACATATATATATGTGTGTATATATACATATATATATATTTATATATATATATATGTGTGTGTGTATATATATATAAAGATATATGTATACACATATATACATATGCATGCATTTGCATCTCTTTGCATTTATAAATTTATTCATTTTCTATTAATTATTTAGATGTATTATTTGTCTCATTTGCATTTAATAATTATTCACATTTATTTGCATTTATTTACATACGTACTTCTTTATCAAACACCTTTTATTGCAGTCTATTTACTTACCGTTTAATTTATTTATTGATTTCCCTCATGTATATGCATTCCGCTGTGTTTTTGATTGCACGAATGACTGCTTGTTACTTCCTGTGCGTACTGTTGTGCGTTTGCTTAAAATTCATTCATTCATATATACATAAATGGATCTAGATACGTATATATATATATATATATATATATATATATATA
>NW_026380575.1:0-1072 GCF_001194135.2 Octopus bimaculoides | reverse complement strand
GCTTTGGTCGGCCCGAGGCTATGGTAGAAGACACTTGCCAAAGGTGCCACACAGTGGGACCTGAACCCGAAACCATGTGTTGGGAACAAGCTTCTCACCACAGAGCCAGTCTTGCTGTAGAAAGGATTATTATTATTATTATTATTATTATTATTATTTTCAGTTTCATTCATTCTCAAGTCCTTATAAAGTACTTAATACAGTCTTCCATCCTACACAAGCCTGACCTTCTTACTTCCAATAATAGCGGTTCTGTGGCATTTTTTACCTATCATGCTATGTTGTTTTCTTCTACTTTAATGCTGTGTTCGCAAACAATCATTCTTCTTCCCCTCTTTTTCTTGGTACATACAGTCTGTCTGTGTCACTCTTTGGGTGGAGTATCTCATATCTAGTCACCAACTTTCTTGTCTTTCTGTCTAAGCTGTTTAGTTCATCCTCTGTCCACGCGATTACTCCTGCTCCATATCTAAGGAATGAAACCGCCTAGGTGTTGATAGCTTCAATCTTATTCCGTCCGTTTTATTTCGATTTAAGGATCAGTCTCAGTCTGCGCAAGTACTCCACCTTAAATTTTTCTGTCATTTCGTTCTCCATCAATTTATCCATTTCCAATATCCCAAGTACTTACAGCCCGTCTCTTCTATTTGCTTTATAACCAGCACCACTGCACGACGGGGGAGGTTATGCATTTAATTTTGTCTATCTTCAAGACAATACATTTAATTTTGTCCACACATTTAATTTTGCCTCTCTTCAAGACTAACACACCACACTTTTTCAGTCCGAACTCCATTCTGATATCAGCATTGAAAGTATACACTGTATCAATGAGGGAACTGACTTGGGATTCATCTTTACCATAAAGTTTGAGGTCATCCATGAATAAAAGTGGTTGACTTTTTGCTAGTGGCTCTTAAATACATACCCAGCCTTTGCTTTCCTCAGAATCAGTGTTAGTGGTATCATGCACAGTACAAAGATTAGTGGGGACAGGCAGTCCTCTTTCTTTGAAGATGCCTCTCCTGATTTCTACTGTCCCTAAACTTCTTCCATATGCTGTCAGTTCCCT
>NW_026380574.1:0-204 GCF_001194135.2 Octopus bimaculoides | reverse complement strand
TACATGCATGTATTTGTGTTATAAGTATATATATGGATCACTGCGGTCGTGCTGGGGCGCCTGCTAAAAGGGCTTTTTCAGTCGAAGAAATCAACCCCAGGACTTATTCTTTGTGGAGCCTAGTACTTATTCTATCGGTCTTTGACTGATGCGCTAAGTTACGGGGGCATAAACACAAATTCTGTTGTCAAGCGATGGTGGGGG
>NW_026380573.1:0-283 GCF_001194135.2 Octopus bimaculoides | reverse complement strand
TTCAAATTCTCTTAGGTCATTTTCTCTGAATAACCTATCAATGATCATTTGCCCTTAAAGAAACAGATGCATGCGCGCACCCGCACATTTTTATAGATTGCTGCTCCAAAGCTTCATTATTCAGTTCGGCAGCGAAGACTTCGGTTTGGCTTAGTGGAAGAACATGTAAGTACATTGCTTATATCTGTTCAAAAAATTTTAATTTTGTGTTTAGTTTTAGTTGTGAAATTACATTTCACATCTACCCAAAGGAAATTTTTTTCGGTTTTGGAATTATTATATG
>NW_026380572.1:0-344 GCF_001194135.2 Octopus bimaculoides | reverse complement strand
CCTCCTCTTCCTCCTCCTCCTCTTCCTCCTCCTCCTCTTCCTCCTCCTCCCACCTCTTCTTCAGTTTCTGTCAAATATCTACTTCTTAAGACAATCCTTACATTTGCCATTCAAAGCCAAGCTGTTTCTCTTTGACTCAGATATTCTTTGTCTTTCTCACTTGATGTAGACTTGAAAAGTCTAAATCATGTCTTACCATTCTTTGGTATTCTCTTTCTTGTACCCTTTGCCTAACATTCCTTTCTTGCAGAAACTGCAGCTGTCATTCATTGAAAACCTCCATCTGCATCAAAAATGAGTGTTTTTGGAATTAGCAATTATGTAACACACACACACACACACAC
>NW_026380571.1:3495-4726 GCF_001194135.2 Octopus bimaculoides | reverse complement strand
CCATATTCCCACCTCCCCTCCACACATCCCTCCCCTCCTCCTCATTTTCCTCTCTCCATATTCCCCCTCCCCTCAATTGTTGTTGTTTATGGTAGTGACGATGTTCGTGCTCTTCTTGCTGTCACTGTTGTTGTTGTTGTTGTTGTATGAACCGGAAGTTACTTTGGTGTTGGTTGCCGTCGGCATTGTTGCTGCTGTTGTTGTTGTTTTTAATGAAAATCAATTAGGAGTTTGACTGAGAAAGGTTAATTACCATCGCCATTAACTGTGTCGGTAGACACCCACACACGCGCACACATGCATGCGCGTGCGCATACTAACACAGACATATTGTTATATCGATGTAGGTATGCACATATTCAGAAATAGATACACATAGTTATTTACATTCATAAATACACACATACATACATACATACATACATACATACATACATACAAAAAACACTGTTGATGTTGAAATTCCAATGAAAGAGCCTTGGATCTAGGTTAGAAACCGGTTCTTTCTCCACCGGCAAGAAATCTTGAAATGAAATTGAACAATGACATACATACATACATGCATACATACATGCATACATACATAAATACGTATATACATGCACACACACATACATCCATGTTTACACATATTCATGCATACATTTATACATACATACACATATGCACACATTCTTTAGAAGACATTGGATTTCATTTCAAAAGTTAGTATACTCATGAAACGATCGTATGATCTCTCAAATCTTTTTAAATAACCATAGTTATGCTTTAGATATTTATTTATTAATACAATATTGTTTATCTTATGGACGTATCTCTACTGTGATTTTTATGATGTAATTTTTTCTACTTTTACTCTCTAACATATAATCGTTCTAATTGAATCTCTAAATACCTTTAAGGTTTAAGACATTTTTCATATTAAAAGCACTTACCTGCAAACCAGTTCACTTTATTCTCAAAGGATACATTCGATTAACTATATATATATATATATATATATGTGTGTGTGTGTGTGTGTGTGTGTATATATACTAAGGTGGAAAAAATAGTACTCGAATTTCAGAGGTAGAGTAAAATGCATTATTGAAAAGCAGCAAAAGTATCACAAAAACTGTTACACAGAGTTTCACGTTCCCGTTCGTGGGACAGTTTTCAAAACTGTCCGACGAACGGGAACGTGAAACTTTGTGTAACAGTTTTTGTGATACTTTTGCTGCTTTTCAATAAA
>NW_026380571.1:460-1013 GCF_001194135.2 Octopus bimaculoides | reverse complement strand
ACACCGTCCACGCCCGCACCTATAACGAAATAAAATTCTGAAAAATTGAAACTTTTAATGAGATATATGCGGAAATAATGAAAATAATATATAAAATGGAATTATAATGAGGTTAATTTCGCGACTGCTTTAAAGAAAACGGCAACAAATAATCTCACAAAAATACAAGACAAATATATGAAACATCTTAATAGATTTTAGCCTGTCTTCATACTCGAAGCCATTACCAACCTAGAAAGCCTTGCGAATTTTTTGTTAGATATTTGTTAATTTAGTGTCTTCATTTTCAATATTAGAGTAGTTAGTGTAATTTTCAACATGGCTGAAGTTCATATTCGTCGTCGTCGTATATCGTACGTCCGCAGAGCAATGATGATGTAACACCGAAAGTCTTCTTGATTGAACGCGAGTTCTCCATCTACCGCGTTACTCTTGTCTATCTATCTATCTATCTATCTATCTATCTATCTATCTATCTATCTATCTATCTATCTAATCTGCCTGTCTCTATCTATCTATCTATCTATCTATCTATCTATCTATCTATCTATCT
>NW_026380571.1:0-450 GCF_001194135.2 Octopus bimaculoides | reverse complement strand
ATCTATCTATCCATCTTTATCTATCTATCTATCTATCTATCTATCTATCTATCTATCTGTCTATCTATCTATCTATCTATCTATCTATCTATCTATCTATCTATCTATCACTTTATCTATCTATTTATCTATTTATATATTCTTTTATTCTCTTGTTTGTTTCAGGCATGTGACTGCGGCCATGCTGGAGCACCGCCTTTCGTCGAGTGAATCGACCCTAGGACTTATACCTTGTAAACCTAGTACTTATTCTATCGGTCTCTTCTGACGAAGCGCTAGTTTACGGGAACAAGCATCCATTGTCAAGCTATGATGGTGAGAGAAGCACAGACACAGACATAGACACACACACATACACATACACATATACGACGGGCTTCTTTCAGTTTCTGTCTACCAAATTCACAAGGTTTTGGTCGGCCCGAGGCTATAATAGAAGACACTTGCCCA
>NW_026380570.1:0-349 GCF_001194135.2 Octopus bimaculoides | reverse complement strand
ACGTGACCATCGTCCATCTTTCTTTTCATCACGTGATCATCTTTCTTTTCTTTCAGGGCTGTCCTAGAGGTTGGACTTATCCTATTTACCTCTCTCTTCTATCTTTTCTTTTGTCAAAGAATATATTTCTCCAGCATTGCTAGTTTAACTTCGTCTGGTCTAATGACCCTCCATGTTTGTTTTCATTCAGTTTCCTTGTATGTCTCCACTTCTGTTTTTGTTACCAACTCCGTAAAATCCCAAATTTTATTTTGGCTTTTGTGGGAGCAACTGCCTTCAGAAGACTCATATTAGATAGGCAGCCGACAACTAATGAAGGGTCGTTCTTTATGTTACTTGTCTTGTTTTC
>NW_026380569.1:0-250 GCF_001194135.2 Octopus bimaculoides | reverse complement strand
ATTATTATTATTATTATTATTATTATTATTATTATTATTATATCATCAATCAATGCCAAATAGAGCTTCAAATTATGCACAAAGAAATTTTCATGTAAAAACACAGGTAAACTACTAAATTCTTAACAAAATGATGAGAAACCTGAATCTTGAGCTTTTATGTTTTTTATTGTCCTTCTCTGTCATGACAAATATGGTCGATAGTTGTTATGCATGCATATAAGTATGTGTATATGAATGAATGTATGTA
>NW_026380568.1:0-416 GCF_001194135.2 Octopus bimaculoides | reverse complement strand
TATATATATATATAATACATATGTATATCACCCGTAAGCGGGAAGCGTCTTATACGTTTCTGTATATACACAGGCAATAGACACACCACGTACATATAAATGTCAGTTTTTGTAGTGTGTATATGTATGGGTGTGTGTGCATGTTTGTGTGTGTGCGTGTGAAGGAGCGTAGCTTAGTGGTTAGGGTATTCGGCTCACAATTCTAAAGTCATTAGTTCGATTCCCGGCAGCACGTTCCGTCCTTTTGCATGAAACGTTATTTCATGTTGGTCCAGATTACTGGAATCACTTGTAATTGAAAGGGCCGGCTTTACCACGTACTGTGTCACCCTGAATCCTTCTGAGAACTACGTTAAGGATGCACGTGCCTGTGGACTACTCAGCCACTTACACGATACTTTCATGTTGCGCAAGTT
>NW_026380567.1:0-326 GCF_001194135.2 Octopus bimaculoides | reverse complement strand
GTGTGTGAGAATGTCTATCTGGTTGTGCTAGTATATATATATATGTGTATATACATACGTATATATATGTAGGTATGTATGCATAGATAGATAGATAGATAGATAGACATCAGACAGACGGACATACAAATTGATTGATTCAAATACATTCACGGAGATATATTGCTTATCCCTATGTATTTAAATTTAACTACTTACGTATATATATAATTAATATATTTATACTGATATAGTGCATGTTGTATATATACCTCCATGTGTAAGTACGTAGATGTACATATTTATGTACATATGTAGATATACATATGTGTTTATATATATATATA
>NW_026380566.1:0-343 GCF_001194135.2 Octopus bimaculoides | reverse complement strand
ATGTATGGGGGTTAGTGGTATTAAATAGAAGATTAGTAGTGTTCTATATTATGTTGTGTGTTCATGTTTAGTTGAGGAAGATATTTATTAATGAAAGTTGCCTCTTTATTCATTCTTTGTTGTGTTGATGTGTTCTGTGAACATTGATAGAAGGGAAAAATTAGAAAATTAGGATTAAGATTCTTCGCACACCGTTCTATGTGTCCACTGACCTGTATCTGTCTGTAATGTGGGTGGCGGATTTGTTCTTTGTGGAGAGTAGTTCTTCTACGAAGTGATTTTCCTGTTTGGCTAATATAGTTATTACTGCACCCTAAGCATGTAATGGCATAGATTAGATTTT
>NW_026380565.1:0-352 GCF_001194135.2 Octopus bimaculoides | reverse complement strand
GTGTGTATGTGCAGTTGTGTGTACATGTATGTGTGTACATGTATGTGTGTGATTGTTCTTAGTAGCTGTGTGCTGTCTCTCATGCAACATAGGAGAGAGTATAGGCGAACACTGGTGATAGATCAGAGAAGGGCTCGTCAGTGCTCTATCAACATACTCAAGCAGGACATAGAGGCACAGTTGATAGTATGGGGCACACACACATACACGTATACATACACACCACACCCGTACATATCTACATTCACCATGATAGATTGCTGATCACCACATTTATAATTTTTTCTCTCCTTGTTTCTTTTTGTGTTCCTTTCAATTGAAGAGCGTAGGCTCGAAACGTCAAAGACTTTCT
>NW_026380564.1:191-330 GCF_001194135.2 Octopus bimaculoides | reverse complement strand
ATATATATATATATATGTGTGTGTGTGTATATATATATATATGTATGTGTCTGCGTATGTATCTGTATGTATGTGTGTGTATGTGTATGTATATATATGTATGTATGTGTATGGGTATGTGTGCATGTGTATGTGTGTG
>NW_026380564.1:0-181 GCF_001194135.2 Octopus bimaculoides | reverse complement strand
TGTGCATGTGTATGTGTGTGTGTATGTACATGTATTTGTGTGTATGTGTACATATATATATAAATATATATATATATGTGTGTGTGTGTATATGTGTACAAATCTAAGTATATGTAAGCATGTATAATTGCGTATGTATTTGTATAAAACCATATATATATACGTTATTAGGTTCTGTATG
>NW_026380563.1:0-1102 GCF_001194135.2 Octopus bimaculoides | reverse complement strand
ATATATATATATATATATATGCATACATATATACATAGCCATCTAGGACAATTTAATGTTTAAATTGCGTGTTATTGTATTTGCATCATTTGTTATGAATCCGGGGTATGGATTTTTCGCAGAGCACATTATGAAAATTACACGCCTCTGACGATTTGACATTAAATGTTATTACGCAATTTAAATTATGTAACTATTAAACTATCTTTTAGCAGTGAAACCTACGTAAGATGATGTAACTAAATACCCTACGAAAATTCTCACATGTTCTGTATATCTTTACACGTACACAGACATATAAATATATATGTGTGTATATGTGAATACATACAGATATATATGTATGTAAACGAGGGCCTGGTTGTGAAAGTAAATATAGCTAATACATTTCCGTAAGCCTTTCATTAAATATTTTTTTGTTCAAAATTTTGGGAACATCCATCATACTTCTGCGTTTGCTTACCACTCTATCTATCTATCTATCTATCTATCTATCTATCTATCTATCTATCTATCTATCTATCTATCTATCTGTCTGTCTGTTTGTCTGTCTGTCTGTCTGTCTGTCCGTCTGTCTGTCTGGCTGTCTGTCTATCTATCTATCTATCTATCTATCTATCTATCTATCTATCTATCTATATCCATCTCAAATGCTTGACACAAATTCACGTTTTAATTGAATCACATGAAAATGAATTAGAAATAATCGAGTTACGATTTAGTGACAATTCCAAAACTTTCTAAGTCGAAGCAGATTCATTTTGGAAGATTTTCACATATGGAATTATCCGATTGTCTTATTAACTTTAGTCAAAGTGCAGTAGAAAATTTGATTGGCTGCTAAATCAGTTTGGAGAAATTAGTTTGCTCAATTCAATTATTATTTTCTTTAGCTCTTATCACAGACAATTTTCATTATCTTTTCGTTTACTTCATTGCGTATCTTCACACATCTTCAATTCTTAAACTCATCAATACATCGATACGCTAAAATGCTTGATAAATACATGCAGATATACATGCATACCGACATGTCAAGCCACCTGTCTACATACATATGTCACACATAGACACACACACACACACACACACACACACACAC
>NW_026380562.1:0-322 GCF_001194135.2 Octopus bimaculoides | reverse complement strand
GTGTGTGTGTGTGTGTATGTATATATGTATGTATATCATGCATTTATATGGGTGTGCGTTTGTATAGATATGAATGTATACATGCAAACACATATAATAATAATATTTCTCAATCGTTTATATCTTTATATTCTCCTTATTCTTTTCTCATGTATATTACTATATACTCTATATGTCTTGTGCTATGATAAACTAAGGAGCTTTTTTACAAGTACTGCCGGATTTCTTGAATGCATATATCATGACTAATATTTATCTGCATATTTTTATCCATAAGTATGTATGAATGTATGTATGTATGTATATATGTATGTATGTATGT
>NW_026380561.1:276-483 GCF_001194135.2 Octopus bimaculoides | reverse complement strand
GCTTGAAAGTTCTGAGTCAGGAGACTCTGACCTTGTGTCGCTAGGATAAATCCTTCTGTTTTGGTTTTCAAACCAGTGTTCTGCAGCCAATGACAGGTTCTTCTCATATCTACATCAGCTTCCCTAGCTCATTTGGGGTACACGATGGTTTTTCTTGCCACAATATCAACATTTTCTTCAAGCATTTCTGTTTGGCTTTTGTTATAC
>NW_026380561.1:0-266 GCF_001194135.2 Octopus bimaculoides | reverse complement strand
CCATATGCATTAGTAGGTAGTGTATCCTCATCATCATCATCATAATCAGGGAGGTTAAGCTCTTGTCTGTATCTAAAAGCCTCCTTTGAGATTGGATGCAATTTCTCACCCTGTTGATGTTGTCTTACCAGCTGTATCATCCAGTTAAGGTTACTTTGGATATACATTTGGAGTCCTATCATAGTCATTTTATAGGATGTTTCAAGTTGGAGTAGGCTTCTACAGTCATTTCATTGGATATAGAGCCTATGGACACCTGATTTTGT
>NW_026380560.1:0-256 GCF_001194135.2 Octopus bimaculoides | reverse complement strand
TATTCAATTGATTTTTAATTATAATTAAATAAACGTCTTTAGCTTTAAATGGTATAGTTTTAACTATTACACCGGTTAAATATGTACTGATGTTATCTTCTTTATTATTTTAAACTTAAACTTCGTTCAAGTTGTATTTAAAACAATGATAATTTAAAACAATGATAATTTATGTAAGATGCTTTTTGTGTATAATATACATGTTATTATTAATGGATGAAGGGATGATTATTGAATGGTTATTATTTTGATATTA
>NW_026380559.1:0-316 GCF_001194135.2 Octopus bimaculoides | reverse complement strand
GTGGCCTTTCTCTCCGGGACACATTTGTAGCATATGACTTGCATTACAGATATAAATTGTTGAAGTTTCATGTCGATGTTCTGTGAGGAGAGACATTTAGGCCAGTTTTGTTCGAGGATCTCTTTCTCAATTTGTTTCCAATTGAAAGATTCTGGGAGTTTCTTGTAGGCTGCATGTCCATGGTTTCCTTTGGTCCATACATGGTCAGCTCTACCATGTTGTGATCCAAGAGTAGTGTCTGTGTCACTTTCACATTGTGGTTGAGATCTACTGTGGGGGTCAAAAGTGTTTGCAAATTGTATATATTGATAAATTT
>NW_026380558.1:0-339 GCF_001194135.2 Octopus bimaculoides | reverse complement strand
TTAAAATGTATGCATGATTTGCAAATTTCACTGTAAAATGATATTACCTCTGTTTTTGGTATTTTAAACATTCATTTCCAGACTTCATCATATTACGATAAATATTATTTTACATTAGATTATATTGGATGTTAAGAAATTGTTCTAGCATTGAACTAGTATGTGATAAGTAATAAACGCCTGCCAGCAAATGGTTACCACTGCAAACAATTTTCTTCTCACATAAACCTTATCCTTGTCAGCAAATATTCTTATATAGCAAATTATTAGTATTTTATGTATATATATCAATGCATACATGCATATACATATACATACATGCATATATATATATATATA
>NW_026380557.1:0-240 GCF_001194135.2 Octopus bimaculoides | reverse complement strand
CTGAACTTTGCTCAGGCTATTCTTATTCTAGCAGCTACACTCTCAGAGCAACCACTTCCCACTACTGACTTGGTCACCTAGGTAACGGAAGCTGTCAATCACTTCTAGTTTTCCTACCCAGCATGTGATGGAATCTGCTTTCTGTACATCTTCAGTGTTTATTGTACCTGTGCATCTTCCACACACAAACACTATCTTCCCAATTAACCTTCCTTTGATATTGCTGCACCTCTTATGTGT
>NW_026380556.1:0-273 GCF_001194135.2 Octopus bimaculoides | reverse complement strand
TGATGATCTTGGTAACAGCAACAACAATGACAATGATGACGACAATGATAACGATAACAAGGAAGTTGTAGTAGAGATGATGATGATGAGAAGGAGAAGAATAACACAAATGAAGCTCATGCTAATTATGGTGATAAATATACAACAGATCATTAAATAATTTAGAGAAAATTTGTCATTTAAAACAGTTTTTGCTTTTCTGTCTTTGCTTTGCTTGTTGTTTCTACTGTCGTTCACATTTAATCCTCATTATCCTCATTATCATCACCACCA
>NW_026380555.1:0-290 GCF_001194135.2 Octopus bimaculoides | reverse complement strand
AATTCATTACGGCCGTTTCAAACGATCCATTTAATTGATAAATATAAACATTACATCATCTCGGTGGCAAAAATCAACGAAACAGCAGCAGAATCAGTGTAAATATTTTTGATCTGCGGAGTTGTGACACTGTGTAATCAATCGAATTGTTCTCTACGCTGGAATTTCAAGCAATCATCTGATGAAAACGGCCTTAATGAATTGTTACCTGTACCTCTATGTTATTCATCAATTTGTGTTGGAGTGTTTTGTAACCGGTATTGTATTTCGGGATGGCTTTTTTTTTTTTT
>NW_026380554.1:0-684 GCF_001194135.2 Octopus bimaculoides | reverse complement strand
GTCGTCGTCGTCGTGAGGGTGATGGTGGTGGTGGTGATGGTGTAACTAAGTAACTAATACTAGTGGTGATGGTGGTCGTACTGGTGGCGGCAGTGGTGGTGGATGGTGGTGGTGATGGTGGTGGTTTTGATGGTGGCAGAGATGTGTCTGGTTGCGTCTCTTGCCGATGCTGTTTAAGTTTACCTGTACAAAGTCGTGGGTAGAAAGCTTAGGTGTATGTGGGTGGCGTGTAAGAGCTGGGGAAGTGGGTAGAGTTGTCGGGCGTACGTCTGTCTTAACTCAGTCTATGTATTATTGGAGCAAGGAGAGAACGTACTTGAAAAGTACGACGTGGGGGGATGCGAAGACACACAGACGAGCACACACTTAATATGACTTAACAGCATTCAGACACACTGACCTACAAATACACATGCATGCAAATGAGAGTATCTGTCTGTGTCTAAGAGAGGGAAAGAAAAAAAAGAGAGAGGAAGAGGGAGTGAATCGCTGTTGTTGGTCCAAGCATAATATTTTTAGAGATGGCTTTTTAAAGAAGTCAAATAAAGCGAAACCAGTAACCAGCAATTTGGAAAGGACCACACAAGTAGTACTGGACCTGTTACAGTTCAACTATTTATGTGCTACTTCTATATACACCCGCACACACACATCTATCTATCTATCTATCTATCTATCTATCTA
>NW_026380553.1:0-231 GCF_001194135.2 Octopus bimaculoides | reverse complement strand
CTGTATGTATGCATGTAAGTTTCTATGTATGCAAGTATACATATTTGAATGTAAGAATATATGTATGTATGCATGTATGAATGTATGTATGTGTGCTCGTATGTATGCATGGGTGCATATATGTGCGTATGTATGTGTGCATGTATGTGTGTATGTGTTCATGTATAGATGTTTCTGTGTATGTATGTATGTATGTATGTATCTATTTATGTATGCATATATGTATCTGTG
>NW_026380552.1:0-125 GCF_001194135.2 Octopus bimaculoides | reverse complement strand
TATGTTTACATATTCTCATATACATATACAAATATGCACATACATATATACATAAACACACATATATATACATATACATATATACATATATATATACATGTATACATATACACATATATATATAT
>NW_026380551.1:0-455 GCF_001194135.2 Octopus bimaculoides | reverse complement strand
ACATACTTAAATCTGCTGAATGAATGACCACCCTAAAAAAAATGAATGAATAGTAAATAAATCCAACACCACCGTCCCCATATTACTACCATTCCTTCCTCTACCACCTTCACCTACTTTCCCCTATCAATTACATACGAAGAAATAAACATCCCTCTGTGATTCATCCAATTATACAGTATTGCCTGATGAAATGGGTAAATGATGATGCCCACAGATATTTGATCTGTGGAAACGTACGTAGCGATGTATTAAATATTTATAAATTCTAACCTGGTATATTGTAATTTTTATATTTATCCCATATTATATCGGTATAACCATTATGCATCCCCGAAAATATGTCTCACTAGTCAGTATCATTAAACAGAAGCTGGCGTAATGAAATAGGAGCTTTATTTCCATACTCCTAACGTTATCTAAACTAATTAAAAAGATATATATAGATATATATA
>NW_026380550.1:0-587 GCF_001194135.2 Octopus bimaculoides | reverse complement strand
TATATATATATATATATATATATATATATATATGCATGCATGTTTATATATGTATAAATATTTGTATAAATATTTCCATATTTACGTCTACTTTCCATGCCGGCTTGGGTCAGATGAGTTGTTACAATTGGAGCCAGTTCCTATTTTAGGTTGCTATCCTCCAAGATGGGTCAGGGAACCACTTCTCTTTCCTATGCTTCATTTTGGCATGGTTTTTATGGTTTCATGCATTTTCTAATGCTAACCCCCTTTACCAATATATGCTCAGTGTGTCCGAATGTATGTATGTATGTATGTGTGTGTGTGTGTGTTTATGTGTTTTGTTGTGTTCTGGAGAAGGTCGTAAATGTAGGCGAGAAGAAATAACGAAACTAATGAAAATATATATTAAAAAATAAAAAAAAAAAACAACCTCTTTTTAGATGTAGTTAACCAAGTTCCAGACAATCCCATAACAGTCTTGCTATCATCCGAACTGCAGTGAACCAATGATTGGTTTACAGAAAAACCTCTAAACCAGTGAAGTTATTGTTTGGATATTGCCACACACACACACACACACACACACACACACACACACACACACA
>NW_026380549.1:0-993 GCF_001194135.2 Octopus bimaculoides | reverse complement strand
CATTTCAAAGTTTCAGCTCAGAGCTGCGGCCATGCTGACGCACCACCGTGTATATATATATATCTTTTAAATTTGTTTACGGGAAGCGTTTTGAATATGCAAGTAAATCTTCTATTCCATTTTACTGGCCACAGTCTAATGATATTGACTGGTGAACCAATTTGTGGGGTCACATCCAGATGTACCGATATAATGTAGGGTAGATATAATAAGAATAATTCTTGTTTGACATTTATAAGCATTTAATGCATCGCTACCCGCGTTTCTACAAATTACATGTTTCTTAAGATCACAGTTCGTATTTCCGGGATGATTACAGTGTATTCCGTAATATTCGTGGTCATCCGACAGATCATCTTCATGAATCCATTTCCTCAGACAATATGACATTAGTGGATATTTACCAGAGAAATGATTATCCCTTTTGACCAGTGCGCAGGCTGGTTGAGTTATGAGTTATATATGTGAGTGTATATATATATCTATATATCTATATCAATATCTATCTATCTATCTATCTATCTATCTATCTATCTATCTATCTATCTATCTATCTATCTATCTATCTATCTCTCTCTATATATATATATATACATATATATATATATAAGGTTGAGGAGGGTATTGGATTTAACCAAACCCAAGAGGATACAGGTAATACCGAGTAAGTGCTGTATACCGACTAGTTTGCCCCAGTCGTTATATGAACAGGATTGGGTATTATAAGTTGTGTATTAGCGTGTGTATATGTAAATATATAAAAAATAATAAAAGGATAAAGAGAGCAATGGTAAGGTTGGAGAAGTATTTTATGGATAGAGTCTTACAGCTGTTTCTGGGAAGATCCAGGACTTCCCTTCATCGGAGACAGAAAAAATAAAGTAATCTATTATTATATCCATAGGCGGATATTTTTAGTATGAAGTGGTAAAATCAACTGACTATAAATATACCGCTACCATCCTCCACCTCTATCTCTCCTCTATCCCCTTT
>NW_026380548.1:0-471 GCF_001194135.2 Octopus bimaculoides | reverse complement strand
GAAGAAGAAGAAGAAGAAAAAGAAAACAAAGAAGAAGAAGAAGAAGAAAAGTAGGAAGAAGAAAAGTAAGAAGAAGAAAGCGGATTACCTATGTCTTACTAGTGAGAATGATACAAATCTGCAAATGATTTAATATTAAACATTGAGAATTATATCGTGAGTGAAAGAGTCTGAAGAAAACAGAGGCAACTTACAAGACTTTTAAATTGGAGAGATTTGCAAACCATCCAGCTTTGATGTGCGTCATTTGACTGCCGTGAAGACGTCTGCATTATAAAAGGGAGAAGATTAGAAATTATATAGAATAGATCCGTGATACAATGTTCAATATTGAGTGATTAGAGTGAGAGGAATATGGAGAATAATTAGGAGGAGGAGGAGTAGGAGGAAGAAAAGAATATGAAGATGGTGATGATAATGAGGATTCTGATGACGATGATGGTGACGACGATGGTTATAACGGTGATGATG
>NW_026380547.1:0-255 GCF_001194135.2 Octopus bimaculoides | reverse complement strand
ATTTTCAAATTTTTCTTTCAATTTAACGGTTAATTATATGGCATAATTAGTTGGTTAAAATGACTGATACGCGTTTCTGTTGCGCACAGTATATGCAGTTACGTGTGCAACCTACAATATTCTGCTATGCAGCTTCAACCAGAGTCTTTCCACAAGCATGTTCCGAAACGAACAAACTATGTGCAGCAGAAACGAGTAACCAAGCTTTCTGGCGTGTGTTTATACCATCTTTTTTTCTGTTGTTATTCCATAGTG
>NW_026380546.1:0-230 GCF_001194135.2 Octopus bimaculoides | reverse complement strand
GCAGCTGATGAAGGGGATGTTTCTATGTGGCCTGCTTGTTTGTTGCACGTCGTTTACCATTTTGTCCACGTTCTTTTGCCACGTCATGTACCCAGTTATGTATCTATATGTACATGTAGATGAACGTATGTATATACACGTACATATATATGCATATACTCATATATTGTTTATATATATCAGTCTGTTAAAGTATGTCATACCGGCCATGACGAAGGGAAATAGCCCTG
>NW_026380545.1:0-565 GCF_001194135.2 Octopus bimaculoides | reverse complement strand
ACGAGAAAACACACAAGCCACATAGAGAACATTCTACTTCATCAGCTATCTCCGTTTTAACACCGGCGTTTCGAAATATATATATATATATATGTATATATATATATGTATGTATATATATATATATGTATCATCATCATCATCGTTGTTTAACGTCTGCTTTCCATGCTAGCATGGGGTGGACGATTTAACTGACGACTGGTGGACCAGGAGGCGACACCAAGATCCAATCTGATTTGGCAGAGTTTCTACAGCTGGATGCCCTTCCTAACGCCAACCACTCCGAGAGTGTAGTGGGTGCTTTTACGTGCCACCAGCACGAGGGCCAGTTAGGCGGTTACTGGCAACGGCCACGCTCGAAATGGTGTATTACGTGTCACCTGCACAGGAGCCAGTCCATTGGCACTGGCAGAGATTTCGCTCGATTGTCTTTTCACGTGCCACTGGCACAAGTGCCAGGAAGGCGATGTTGATAATGATCACGCTGGTGCTATTTACATGCCACCGGCACGGAGGCCAGACAGCTGCTCTGGCAACAATCACGCTCGGACGGTGCTCTTAGTGC
>NW_026380544.1:0-473 GCF_001194135.2 Octopus bimaculoides | reverse complement strand
CACTCCTGCGCCTATACGTGTATGTATGTGCCCTCGTGCTTTTGTTTCTCACTACCGTCGGTTTGTTTATGTCTCTATGACTTAGCGGTTTCGCAAAAGGAGCCATGAAAACCTTAAGCCAAGCCTGCAAAGAAACAACAAGTACTGAATTCGATTTGTTCGACTTAATCCTTTAATGCGGTGCCCCAGCATGACCGCAGTCCAATGACTGAAATCTTGTATAAGATAATCAGTTAGAACCTGGTTTTAATAGTATGTTAACAGTAGTTTATTATTTATAAGTTAACGCGCATTTTTGTGTCTTAAAACCTTACCTGGAACATGTTCATGGTCAAAGAGAATCTTAAGGCTGTAATGACCCGGGATATCTGCACTCAACTGTACTTTGTATTTTCCTTTGTCTTCTTTAAAAACATCGCACTGAACTGCTTTCTCAATTGTCCAGGAAAAAGCAGTCAGTTCGCCTATAATTT
>NW_026380543.1:0-384 GCF_001194135.2 Octopus bimaculoides | reverse complement strand
ATATATACGACGGGCTTCTTTCAGTTCCCGTCTACTAAATCCAGTCGTAAGGGTTTGGTTAGCCAGAGGTTACAATAGAAGACACTTGCCCAAGGCGCCATGAAGTGGGACTGAACCCGGAACAATGTAGTTGGTAAGTAAGCTACTTACCACACAGCCACTCCTGTATGTGACTATTATTTTTTGACTGCGGCCACTCTGGAGAACCTACTTTGGTCAAACAAATTGACTCCAGGACTTATTCTTTGTAAACTTAATACTTATTCTAACGGGGACGTAAACATACCGACATCGGTTTTCAAGCGCTGGTGAGTGTCAAATACAGACAGAGAAGCACATACATATATATATATATGTGTGTGTGTGTGTGTGTGTGTGTGTGTG
>NW_026380542.1:0-313 GCF_001194135.2 Octopus bimaculoides | reverse complement strand
TTCACAAAAATTCAACACAAATATAAATTAAAAAATAAAAATAAAAATAAGAATACAGTAAAAATAAAAATAAATGAATGTAAAATGAAAATATGAAAGATATAAGGCACATTAAAAGCCTACAAACAGTATATAAGGTCATACAAATAGTTTTAGACACTCCAATACACATGTCTGTGTCTGTGTACATAACCATACTTGGATATCAAAGGATTCAAAAGCATATATATAGATGAGTACATATGTGTGTCCAGATGTACGTCATTTATATTTGTGTTGAATTTTTGTGAATCTCTGAAGAGGCCTAGCGAAT
>NW_026380541.1:0-344 GCF_001194135.2 Octopus bimaculoides | reverse complement strand
ATATTCTTTTCTACTCTAGGCACAAGGCCCAACATTTTTGGGGAGAGGGCCAGTCGATTAAACCGACCCAAGTACGTAACTGGTACTTAATTTATCGAACCCGTATTTATCGAACCCGTAATAAATAAATATTAGAAATATAAGTTAGAACTAATTTCGAAGTGTCGGCACCAAAACAAATAACTCAATTTACAAGCGTAACGAACCTGTTGACCACAAAATTAATATACATCAATTCTCAAAGAACAATAACCATTATACAAAATATTAAGTTACCTTTATTTCTTTTATTTCTTATTTTCTTTCCATTTCTATTCCTGCTTTTTTCTCCTAGTTCTGCCATT
>NW_026380540.1:0-282 GCF_001194135.2 Octopus bimaculoides | reverse complement strand
ATATATATATATATATATATATATATATATATTTATACATATATATTTATTTATTTATAGATATATATTTATATATATATATTTATTCATATATATATATATATTTATATATATATTTATTTATTTACATATATTTATTTATATATATATATATATATATTTATCTATTTATATATATACTTATTTATTTATTTATATTTATTTATATATAATTATTTATTTATATATATAGATATATTTATTCATATATATATATATATTTATTTATTTATATATAATTAT
>NW_026380539.1:0-241 GCF_001194135.2 Octopus bimaculoides | reverse complement strand
TTTTTCTGTCTCTTGTCTCTTCTCTCATTCACGTCTACTAGCGTTCAAAATAATAATTTTTCTATCGTCTTGGCCTAACATCCCTTATTGTTTGTTTTCACTGTCTTCTTTTTACTGTTCTGTTCTTGTTCTCACTGTCCTGTTCTTGTTAACACTTTCACCCTCCGCAAAAAATTCTAAATTTTATTTGGTTTGCTTTGCAGGAAGGACTGTTCCAACGAAGTCGCGTATTGTCCTTGCC
>NW_026380538.1:0-236 GCF_001194135.2 Octopus bimaculoides | reverse complement strand
AGTATCAATAAAAGACTGATACCTGGTATTAGCTAAAGGAATATTTAAGTTATACGACATTCTAATTTTACAAATTTCTTTTTAAACTATGGGTTATATTATAGGTTTCTAATGTCTTGGAAACTTCACATTGTTTTGACTTTGTTGTCTCATTTTATTCAACACACACACACACACATATGTATACGTACATAATACACATAATACATACATATATATATATATATATATATATA
>NW_026380537.1:0-203 GCF_001194135.2 Octopus bimaculoides | reverse complement strand
TGTCTGTCAGCCTGTCTGTCTGTCAGCCTGTCTGTCTGTCAGCCTGTCTGACTGTCTGTATGTCTGTATGCCTGTATGCATGCGCGCGCGTGTGTGTGACGGTGTGCGTATATGTATTAGCATATGAGAGTCTGTTTGCATGTCTGTCTGTCGGTATGTCTGTGTGTGTGTGTGTGTGTGTGTGTGTGTGTGTGTGTGTATGT
>NW_026380536.1:0-200 GCF_001194135.2 Octopus bimaculoides | reverse complement strand
TATATATATATATATGTCAAAACATTAATATCTATAAGCAAATATATATATACACATGTATATATATTATTTAAATATAAATGCATATGTGTTCCTATGCATTTTTTACCTGCATTTATGCATATATTATTATGCAAGTAGATATATATATACACACACATACACAGATAGATAGATAGATAGATAGATAGATAGATAGA
>NW_026380535.1:0-280 GCF_001194135.2 Octopus bimaculoides | reverse complement strand
TGTGCGTATGTGTGCATGCGCATGTGTGTGTGTTTGTGTATGTGTGTGCATGTCTGTGTATGTGCATGTGTGTTTTATCTTTGGTGGATTATTTTGCCAATAAAAACACAGATAATACTGTCACACACATGCTTATATATATATATATATGTGTGTGTGTGTGTGTGATTTTTGAATGTGTATATTATATTTATATATATTACATTAATTTCATATATTTTTCTTAATTTTATACATATATATGTGTTTATATATATATATGTACATATATGTATATATA
>NW_026380534.1:0-205 GCF_001194135.2 Octopus bimaculoides | reverse complement strand
TATATATATATGTATGTGTGTGTATATGTTTGTGTGTCTGTGTTTGCCTCACCAACATCGCTTGACAACCGATGGTGGTGTGTTTACGTCCCCGGTAGAAAACACTTGCCCAGTGGAAGTGAACCTGGAACCATGTGGTTGGGAAGCAAGTTTTTTACCACACAGTCACGCCTGCACCTATACGCACACATACACATATGCATAT
>NW_026380533.1:0-202 GCF_001194135.2 Octopus bimaculoides | reverse complement strand
CTTCTGAGATGTGATCTTTGCAGTGTGGGGTCGCGCATTGTCCTGATGAATCATCACTTCTTTTCGATTCACTAAAGCAGTGTTTTTTTTTTCTTCAAAGCTTGGTTCAAACGCTCTAACTGCTAACAGTAGACTTCAGCATTGATTGTTCAATTAGGTGGTAACAATTCAAAATGAATTACTCCTTTGCAATCCCACCAGA
>NW_026380532.1:0-662 GCF_001194135.2 Octopus bimaculoides | reverse complement strand
TATACATATATATATACATATGTATGAGTGGATATATTTCAGTATGTATGCATCAATCACACTCCTATTTATAGTAGTTCTGATCAATGCGATTTTTAAGGGAGACAGAAAAGGTATTGTTATTTATCAAACCGAGGAAAAGTAGTTGACCGAAAAATTGACCATGGGACAAGCCTGTTTGCAAATATGTCCTTGGTCGTAACTTTTACGTCCTAACTTTTTACAGTTCTCTATATTTTATTGAAGTGGCTGTTCAATATTATAGCGATGTGTTGTAATATATGCAAACCAGTACACTTTTCATTTGCTTAATTTTCTGGTTAGCTGCTGTCAGCCCAGTTGTACATGGACAGTATGTTTCATGTCTCGGTGCGAAATTCCACATAGCTCACACGACGATATCGCCTTAGAAATTTTCCCTTTCCCGACAATGATTACAAGCAGTGTATCGACGTTTAGGTTTAATAAGTGGAACATATTTCTACCTAATTCAATGTCGTGTATAGTCAGTGTCATTCTCTTGCATATTTACATATTTAACGGCTTGCAACTATCTATCTATCTATCTATGTTGTATCTCTTTGCCTTTTTGTCAGTCTGTCTAGAAAGTTATCAATCTATGTACATCTGTCACTTCACATGTGTGAGTATATATATATATA
>NW_026380531.1:0-256 GCF_001194135.2 Octopus bimaculoides | reverse complement strand
TACAAAGGAAACATTAACCATTAAACAATATATCTGCCCAAATTTAGGGTACTAAGAAGAAAGGTTCTTTCATAGTTTTTGTCAGTGCCTGATAGACCATGGCGCAACCGGTAAATTATGAGATTTAATAAAACTTAGTAAAATATTGTTGAAAATGTACTTTTTTTCATTCTTTGTTACATTGTTTTAATAACTCAATTACTTGTACAGATAATTACAATTTAGTGTTAAATACAGAAAATTCAAAACTGGGTAT
>NW_026380530.1:132-277 GCF_001194135.2 Octopus bimaculoides | reverse complement strand
GGAACGATCGTAATTGCGTACGTAGGTACAAACGAAGGAAAGAACGAACGTACGGACGTACAAGCGATCCTACGTACGTACATACGAACGAACGTACGATCGAAGGAACGAACGAACGAATGTACGTACGAGCGATCGTACGTAC
>NW_026380530.1:0-122 GCF_001194135.2 Octopus bimaculoides | reverse complement strand
CGATCGAAGGAACGAACGAACGAATGTACGTACGAGCGATCGTACGTACAATACGAACGATCGATCGTACGGACGTACGTAGGTACGTACGAACTAACGAAAGAACGATCGAAGGAAAGAAC
>NW_026380529.1:1639-2518 GCF_001194135.2 Octopus bimaculoides | reverse complement strand
TCGTTCGTTCCTTCGTTCGGTCGTTCTTTCGTACATACGTACTTAAGTACCGGTCGTTTGTACGTTCGTCCGTTAGTTCTTTCGTTGGTTCATTCTGTAGTTAGTTCGTTTGTTCATTCGTACGTACGTACTTGGGTACGTATTTACGTACGTACATTCTTTCGTTCGACCGTTGGTTCATACGCACTTATCTACGTACGTACGTCCATTAGCTAGTTCGTTCGTTCGTTCGTTCGTTCGTATGTACGTACATACGTAAGATCATTCGTTCGTTCTTTCGTTCGTTCCTTCGACCGTTCGGTCGTACGTTCGTACATACGTTCGTTGTTTCGTTCGTTCGTTCTTTCGTACGTATGAACGTACGTACAAATGTACGTTCGTTGTTTCGTTCGTACGTACACACGTACGTACGTTCATTCGTTCGCTCAATCGTTCGTACGTACGTATATACGTTCGTTCATTTGTGCGTACGTACGTTCGTTCGATCGTTCTTTCGTGCATTCGTACGTACGTTCGCACGTTAGTTCATACGTACGTACGTTCCTACGTTCGATCATTCGTTCGTGCGTACGCACTTATCTACGTACGTACATTCGTTCGCTCGTTCGTTCGTATGTACGTACGTACGTACGATCGTTCGTTCGTTGTTTTGTTCGTACGTTCGTACGTATGAACGTACGTTCGTTCTTTCGCTCGTTCGTACGTATGCACGTACGTACTTACGAACTTACGTCAGTACGTACGTTCGATCGCTCATTCTTTCGTACCTAAGTACGTACGTTCGTTATTTCGTACATTCGATCGTTTTATAGTTCATACGTATTTACGTACGTAAGTTCGTTCGTTCGTTTCTTCGTTCGATCGTATTTTCGTACCTAC
>NW_026380529.1:0-1178 GCF_001194135.2 Octopus bimaculoides | reverse complement strand
GTGCGTTCGATCGTTAGTTCGTACGTACGTTCGTTCGTTCGTTCGTGCGTACGTACTTACGTACGTACGTACGTTCGTTCGTTCATAAGGACGTACGTACGTTTATTTTTTCGTTCGGTCGTTCTTTTGTTTGTTCATGGGTTCTTTCATTCGTTATTTCGCTCGTCAGAACGTACGTTCCTACGTTCGTTCTTGTGTTCGTTCGTTCGTTCGATCGTATATACGTAATAACGTAGGAACGTTCGTTCGTACGTACGTAAGTTCATTCGTTAGTTCGTTCGTACTTTCGTTCTGAGTTACGTACGTTCGTACGTTCACTCGTTCTTTCATTTCGTTCATTCGTTCGTTCGTTTGTACGTACGTACATTCGTTCGTTCATACATACGTAGTTATGCTCGTTCGTTCGTACGTCCGGGCGTACGTAGATGCTTTCGTTCGTCCATACGTACGTACGTACATTCGTTCGTTCGTTCGTTCGCTCGGTCGATCCTACGTACGTACGTTCGTCCGTTCGTCCGTTAGTTCTTTCATTGGTTCATTCTTTGGTTAGTTCGTTCTTTCGTTCGTACGTATGTACGTTCGTTTGTTCATTCGTACGTACGTACTTAGGTACGTATTTACATACGTACGTACATTCATTCGAATGTTCGTTCGTACGCTAGTTCCTTCGCTCGTTCGTTCGTATGTACGTACGTACGATCGTTCGTTCGTACATACGTATTTACGTACGTTCATTCTTTCGTTCGTTCCTTCGTTCGTACATACGCACGTACGTACTTACGAACGTACGTTCGTTTGCTCATTCTTTCGTACCTACGTACGTCCGTTCGTTCGTTCGTTCATACGTCCGTTCGTACGTCCGTTCGTTCGTTGTTCGTTTGTTCGTTCGTTCGTTCGTTTTTTTCGTACCTACGTACGTTCGTTCTTTCGTTCGTTCATACGTATGTACGTTCGTTTGTTCATTCGTACGTACGTACGTACGTACATTCTTTCGTTCGACCGTTGGTTCATACGCACTTATCTACGTACTTACATTCGTTAGCTAGTTCCTTCGTTCGTTCGTTCGTATGTACGTACGTAAGATCGTTCGTTCGTCCCTTCGACCGTTCGGTCGTTCGTTCGTACGTTCGTACATGCGTTCGTTCGTTGTTTCGTTCGTACGTACTTACGTTCGTTCG
>NW_026380528.1:0-266 GCF_001194135.2 Octopus bimaculoides | reverse complement strand
GTGTGTTTGTGTATGTGTGTACGTATGTATGTATGTATGTTTTATTTGTTCCCATGCCACTTTTGAACAACCGATGTCGGTTTGTTTACGTCTCCGTAAAAGAAAACAATAGGATAAGTCCCAGACTTAAAGAATAAGCACTTGACGCCGATTTGTTCAACTAAACCCTTCGAGGTGGTGCAATGACTGAGACGTAAAGTAAAAAGTAGAAGACAAATGTATATATATGAATCAATGTAAGTATTTAAGTGTGATATATATATATA
>NW_026380527.1:0-252 GCF_001194135.2 Octopus bimaculoides | reverse complement strand
TATATGCATACACACACGTTCACATCCTTCACTATCTTCCTCACGCTGAATCTTCTGCGCTCGCTCTCTCGCGCACACACACACACACCTCACATACCCACATACGCACAAGCCCCCCATACAACATCTTATATTTATATAATTAGTATAAAACCCCCGCCAAAGAAGAAACCATGAAACAGTCGAAGCAAATCAAATTGATATAATTGTATTTGTTTTTTTTTCTTTTCGTTTGTTTTTTGGGGGTTTTTT
>NW_026380526.1:0-323 GCF_001194135.2 Octopus bimaculoides | reverse complement strand
ATATATATATATATGTATGTATATATGTATGTATATTTATACACACACACATGGATACATACATGTGTGTATATAAGATATATGTATACTTTTATACATATATTTATGTATACTTTTATACATATACATATATGGAGCCTGGTGTTGCCATCCGGTTTCACCAGTCCTCAGTCAAATCGTCCAACCCATGCTAGCATGGAAAGCAGACGTTAAACGACGATGATGATTTCTGGGTGTATGTATCTATTGAGAGAGCCAGCTATGTCTACCTACTAGTAGTGCTTCAGCATGGTCACAGCCTTCGAATTGAAGCGCTTAAAAAA
>NW_026380525.1:0-212 GCF_001194135.2 Octopus bimaculoides | reverse complement strand
GAGAGGCTTATAGCCAATCCCTTGTTATAATTATGTATATAATTATTATAGCATTTGTAAAATTCACCTACAAGGTTTATATTTTCATGCTGATCCCTTGGTAAAATCATTAATGATTTTTACCCATTATTATAATATATATATAAATATATATATGCATATGCATATGTATATGCATACATATATATGTACACAGTTATTATTCTTATACA
>NW_026380524.1:0-321 GCF_001194135.2 Octopus bimaculoides | reverse complement strand
AGCTTGATATACAAAATGTACATACAAATATACATATATACATATATATCCCACTTAAAGCCGCATCACTTTTATTGTAGCTAATATTTTTTTGACTAGGTTTTCAGCATAAGATTCATCTCATAGAGCTCTTTCATTCGAACACAACTATTGTATAGTTTTCTTTAACAGTGGCTGAGATATTTTGATCTAAAGTCAATATTTTTACGTCACTTAAAGCCACTTGACTTTTGACGTAGCCAATACTTTTTAACGAGGTTTCACCTAAAGGTTTTTTCTCAATGAGCACATTCTTTCAAACCCAATTAGTATACCCTTTTT
>NW_026380523.1:0-500 GCF_001194135.2 Octopus bimaculoides | reverse complement strand
AGAAAGAAGAAAGAAAAAGAAAGTAGGAACGAGAACACTTAATCAGAAAGTTTTGAGTAAATATGATGGAATTCTCCTGTCATTTTGTTCATTCCTCCAGGGTGTGACGTTAGTAATTCACAAATATATTTATCCTCATGTGATTTGAGGACTGAAAATGCTGTAGATTCAGAATATTTTCTGAGAATCTGTACTTTCATGTGTTTCTCAAATTTACTACCATTTCATGTAAAATGTTCAGCAAGTTCTGTACCTGATGCCAAACCATTACTTATTGAATCTTTTATTCAGTTTTTTTTTCTGTAGAACAACCAATATAAATCATATTGTGTTTGGTGCATTCCACTGCATAAACCAACAGATTCCACCTTCTGTACAATTCTTAGCATTTCTGTTATAAAAGGTAACGACTCCCATCGGTCATGAATGACTGTGAGATTGCATATAGAAATTTCCCATTTAAGGCACAAGTCCAGGCAAGGTTGTTTATGGAAGACCAG
>NW_026380522.1:0-739 GCF_001194135.2 Octopus bimaculoides | reverse complement strand
TATATATATACATATGTATAAATCTACCTATATATATATATATATATATACACACACACATATTATGCATAGATTATTTTCTTTTTACAACAGATACGAGTATAGATTACTTTAATCTACTGCTCCGTTTTTCTTCTTCAAAATCTCTACGTAACATATTTTTCCAGGTCATTACATTCTCCCTTTTTTACACACATTTTTCGTACGTATTGACTGTTAATTTTTCTTCTCTTTTAATACATATTTCTAGTTCAAAGCGATTCATTTTTTTCCCCTTTCACAAACACATGATACGTCTTCCATCACTTCCTTTAATATTCATTGTCTTCCATCTTTTCCTTTAATATTCATTCTTCCTGTAATATTCAGCGTATTGTGACAGTTTGTTCTCATTTGACTAATCTCAATAACTTTTTCACCAAAATTAGTTGCCTTTTTCTCACAGCCCGACAAATTGTTCTGCTCGAAACGTTAGACTTCTGCTCTTTTTCACGGCGTAAAATATAGTTCCCTGTTTGAACTTGCATTATAATTTGTCGGCTCAGATTTTACTGTTTCCTTAAATAATATGTATATAACATGAACGCTTTTTAAAATTATATACAGTATTTTTACAGGGGAGATATGACTAAACGCAACTGTTGCTTTCTTTCTGACGTCACTTAGCAACTATCACGATCTCGTGTACGATGATGTATATAGGAAGAAACATACAAATATACATTTGCATATTATATAT
>NW_026380521.1:0-570 GCF_001194135.2 Octopus bimaculoides | reverse complement strand
TTTCGAGGTCGTTTTTTAACAAATTTTTAAGTTGTGAAAAGCTATGTAGGGTAGTCGGATGGTCTTTATGCCATGATATTACGTGAAAGTGTGGTCTGTCGTAGCAATGTTTTATCGCCGAAATGGAACGCTTGTGATATATCGTTATGTTGGGATGTTTCGATAGAATGATCATGAAATAATTCGTCTGCGGCGTGTAGTTGTGTGTGAAGGTGTCTGCCGCTGCGCTGATGGTGATCGTCTCATCCCAAGTTATCTCGTTCTCATCTCTGAGTCTGTACACCCACGTGTATGGTTTCAACTCTTCCGACTTCACTGCTTGGTCGAATGTATTTTTGTCGTCGTTCTCGCTCATGTTGAAGTTGTTGACTGGTGTGTCCATGGCTGCTGACTGCTGGCTGTCGCTGTTGCCTGTGTGTATTTATAGTGTTTAGGGCCTGGGAAGTGATTAGCAAGTGACAGGCAAGCGCTGTCTACTTAATTGTTTACAAAGTGTCCTGAACAATTTTTAAGTGCCTTGTCTACGTTTAGTAGAGTTATGGGCCTGTAATTACTAATGCTATCCCCCTT
>NW_026380520.1:0-282 GCF_001194135.2 Octopus bimaculoides | reverse complement strand
ACCTCTTCGAATGATTCTCTAATGTTTGTCAATCGTTTTATCATTTTCTCTCGAATCAATTTCCCTTCGACTCTTCTTTGCATCTTACTAACTCTGCCACTATGATTCTTTACATTTAACTTTCACCCATTAATTTTCTGTTTTACTCCTCAACTGAATTACTTACTAATGATATGCAACACACAGCAACAGGTATCAGCTTGCATGCTGAACAACTGCGAGTACATTTGATACGATGAAGTAATACGTATAGCCACATACAGAATGAGAGGTGCTGAGTGG
>NW_026380519.1:0-281 GCF_001194135.2 Octopus bimaculoides | reverse complement strand
GCGGCTCCGTTGGTGGCTAATGAGCCCTGCTCTTGACAAACATACACGACAGTGTTCGAGTGCTATTCCAGGTGTAACGTGCAATCTCGTTTTCATATCAGATCTAACATGTGGGCGTCTACCATTATGCCCTGCATCTTTCCCATTTTTAAACGGCAGGTTTTGTTAAAGAAAAGTGATATAATTTAATGATGGCTAATACAGTGATGTGGAGGCGCAATGGCCCAGTGTTTAAGGCAACGGACTCGCGGTCATAGGATCGCGGTTTCGATTCCCAGACC
>NW_026380518.1:0-435 GCF_001194135.2 Octopus bimaculoides | reverse complement strand
TTATTACTTCCTAGATTACCCGCCCCACCGATATGACTCCCTTTATTTTTACTTTTTTTATTTTTTTATTTTTTATTTTATTTATTTTTTATTTTATTTTATTTTAAGTTTTACTTTTATTTTAAGTTTATTCTTACTTTTTTACATGAATATCTGTGTATGTCTTTTTATGGTTTTGTATTGTTCTTAACCACCAACTTAACACTACACACTGAATCGTCGCAAGGTATGGAAGGTTTTCGAAGGACCGGAGAGATTATGTCCGGGTGGAGAATTATACCAGATATAGTACTATACAGTATACCGAAAGGATCTTCACCTCTTACATCACATATTTCTTCCTACTTCAACGTCGAGAGGGTATAATTTCCTGGGAGAGAGATAGTTTTGCGGCTGAGGATAGCTTTACATTGTAGATTATACACATATTATATT
>NW_026380517.1:390-554 GCF_001194135.2 Octopus bimaculoides | reverse complement strand
ATATATATATATATGCATGTTGTGTATATGTTTGTATATGTATATATATGTGTATACATGTGTGCGTATATATATTTGTATATGTATATATGTGTGTATATATGTGTGTGTACATGTTTGTATATGTATATATGTGTGTATATATATGTGTACATGTTTGTATA
>NW_026380517.1:0-197 GCF_001194135.2 Octopus bimaculoides | reverse complement strand
ATATATATATATATGCATATATATATATGTGTGTATATGTTTATGTATGTATATATATGTATGTATATGTATGTATTTGTATATATGTATATGTAGATATGTATATGTATATGTCTAAATGTATGCACACACACACAAGCACCTACGTTACATTTATACACGTGTATATATTACATGCATATATGCATACATAAATA
>NW_026380516.1:0-352 GCF_001194135.2 Octopus bimaculoides | reverse complement strand
TCAACTTATATAGAGAAAAGTTTTTTGCCGTCAATAGGACGCCATCTTTGAAAAAAAGTGAACAGAGATGAAACAATATGTCAAGGGGAGCAATTCTTATTTTTTCATGAAGTTCTTCTCCCAGAACAGGTCGGGGAAGAATCCCTCATGGTCTCTTTCGATGTTATAAACCTATACTTCAACATTCCACATGGTTATGGAATGGAAGCGATTCGATTCTGGCTAGAACTACATCCAGAAGAAATACGAGAACGAATAAACAAAACCTTCATCATTGAATCAATTAAGTTCATTCTCCAGAATAATCGTTTCATTTTTGACACCAACTGCAACCGCTAAATACTGGGTATTG
>NW_026380515.1:0-570 GCF_001194135.2 Octopus bimaculoides | reverse complement strand
TATATACATATATATACATATATATAGACATGTACATACATATATGTGTGTATACAGACACAAGTATATTCATATGTGACAATGTAATCTAATTGTACTTTACATGTATTACATAAATTTTCAAGTATTATTGTCATAAGTTTTATAATGAGAAGTTATGTAAGTACAAACTCACATGAGAATGAATACGTGTGTATGCATGTGAGTCCATGAGTATGTATGTATGCATACATATACATTCAACTAGATGCTTGCATGTTCACTGGATCAATACAAGATCATTAAGCAATAATAAATCATAGATTGAAAATAGTGTCTTGCATATATAAATACATGTGTATGTATATGTATGTATGTATGTATGTATGCATGTATGTATGTATGTATGTATGTATGTATGTATGTATGTATGTATGTATGTATGTATGTATGTATGTATGTATGTTTGTGACAACATTTGAAAGTTTTGATGCATTTCAACTTAAGCAACCTGTGAATGGCAAAATGGTACACACATCTGTCTTGACTATCATTCCTGTGTTCAATCTGATGTATGCATAGATACAGGCT
>NW_026380514.1:0-246 GCF_001194135.2 Octopus bimaculoides | reverse complement strand
TATGTATGTATGTATGTATGTACGTATGTATGTATGTGCGTATGTATGCTTATATATGTATGTATTTATGTACATATGTATGCGTATGTGCACGTATGTGTATATGTATGTATGTACGCGCGTATGCATTTATATACGAATGCATGAGTGTATGTATGCATGTATGTATGTGCATGCATGTATGTATATTTAGATGTACTCTTTTACTTGTTTCAGTCATTTGACTGCGGCCATACTGGAGTACCG
>NW_026380513.1:1473-1576 GCF_001194135.2 Octopus bimaculoides | reverse complement strand
TATGGCAATTTAAATGTTTCTACAGTACAGGATTATGATCTACTCTATGCGATAATGGAAGCTAATATTTCTACTGCTTTAAACCCAAATTTCTGGTATTTGA
>NW_026380513.1:1238-1438 GCF_001194135.2 Octopus bimaculoides | reverse complement strand
TGGTTATATTACTACGAAAGAAATATTTTCTGGCGATTCATTACACTTTGGCTCTTTATTTCCATTACAATTTTATTTGCAGTATTTTCTGTCTGTGAAGTATTTCTGTGCCTAGTTTATTATGGAATCCCAGTTGTTTATCTGATTTTAACTTTACCATTAAGTTATTTCAAAGTTTATATTTTCCCTCTGTATTTGAA
>NW_026380513.1:1016-1178 GCF_001194135.2 Octopus bimaculoides | reverse complement strand
AATTTGGGGAATTTATTATATCTATATATTTCTTACAAGTTTTCAAATCTTTTGCGAGTATATAGTTTCAATAGCCGTTGCAGTATTTGCTAAGCCTGGTACCATTGGTGAAATATGGTTCGTTTCCATGTTTCTTGTTTATGGTATTGCAATTATAAAAGC
>NW_026380513.1:826-1006 GCF_001194135.2 Octopus bimaculoides | reverse complement strand
TTCCATGTTTCTTGTTTATGGTATTGCAATTATAAAAGCTGTTCAGAAACGGTATGACTTTATTCTGCTTAAATCTATAAAGTTAACCAAAATTATTCGTCCAAATTTAGTTAAGTCAAAATATGGGGAAGAATTCATAAACGCCAGTTTGTTCAAGACAATTGTTAACCATCATTTTCC
>NW_026380513.1:682-816 GCF_001194135.2 Octopus bimaculoides | reverse complement strand
AAACGAGATTTGTAAATCCATTGTAAAACTGTTTCTAATTGTATATTTTTTCTTTGTTTGCAACAATATGTTAAATGAAAGTGAGTTCGACTTTTCAACATTCACAAAGATTATTTTTATACTGCTGACGTCTG
>NW_026380513.1:533-672 GCF_001194135.2 Octopus bimaculoides | reverse complement strand
TACCTAAGTTATTGTCTATAACAAATACGAATCTTAAGCTAACAATAACCGTGTTAGATAAAATTACCCAAACAATAAACGTATTTGAAGAATGAAATATATCACGGAGAAGTTTATCAAGTTATTGATATACTTCGAT
>NW_026380513.1:142-523 GCF_001194135.2 Octopus bimaculoides | reverse complement strand
ATCAAACAAAGTTTTTATGGATTATTAACTACATTGTATAACAACATCATCATCAACAACAACATCAACATCGATAGTTGTGGTCATTGAAAAGATTAGACGTGATACCATCAGTAACTGTTGCACTTGAAAGCATCAACACTCAACTACCAAAAGATTGGTGCAAGTGTGAAGGTAGAACACATACAAAAGTCGACATTGTTTGGAACAGGCAAGAATCCTCCGCAGGGTTCTTGAAGCATGACTAGTAAACATGTGTCATCTTAGCCTGCTGGCTTTGGACAGCTGATACTTTCCATCATACCCAGTAAAATATGCTGTGAGTTTTCATATGATAATAATAATAATTAATTCGTTTTATTGGCCACAAGGGCTAATATC
>NW_026380513.1:0-132 GCF_001194135.2 Octopus bimaculoides | reverse complement strand
TAATAATAATTAATTCGTTTTATTGGCCACAAGGGCTAATATCAATTACAGACATATAAGGACAAAGACAGGACGAAGGTTAAAAAGGTTTTGTCCGAAAAGGTAGGGAAGTTCGTCTAAACAGAGGAAGAA
>NW_026380512.1:0-336 GCF_001194135.2 Octopus bimaculoides | reverse complement strand
ATTATTATTATTATTATTATTATTATTATCGTCATCATCATCATCATCAACATCATTATTATTGATATTAAAAACCCCGTCTTAAACTGAAGTATATACACTTAAGTAAATACGACGTGCTCCAGTAATTTCTTAATTAAAAGAACAACCCGTCTGAATTAATTATAATCTTAATTGGTTTCGCTTCTAATTGCTAAAGTTTTTCTTTTCTTTTATTATTACTATACCCTTTTTTGTTGTTCTTGTTTTTGTTGTTGTTGGTGGTGGTAGTGGTGTTGTTGTTAATGTTGCATATATTCTTTTCACTACTTTTAATCACTCAGCTGTGGCCATGCT
>NW_026380511.1:0-486 GCF_001194135.2 Octopus bimaculoides | reverse complement strand
TATATATATACATATATGTATATAAATATATTTATATATATGGATATTTATATTGAGATACTCCTGCGTTTGGGTTTGAGTGCATTAAATTATTGAACCCGCCATCTCTTACGTAAACATTCGCAGAACGTGTGTATTGGAATTTGCGTCGCATGTGTGCTTGCATGAATGTATGTTCGTGTGCCTCTGTGTGTATACATATTTATATATACACATATATATATACATTCATAAATATATATACACATACATATTTATATGCATATGTGTATATAATGAGTTTATATAATTTTTATGTATATTTGTATTTTTTAATCTTAAAAATGGTAAACCGTTCTTTAGGAACAACGTCACTGTCATGATAAGAAATACAATAATTATTGCGATGATGATGATGATGATGATGATGATGATATACATCATAATGTCTGAGGTTGTTCTTATTGTCACCAATAATAAAGATACACTATGTATGTATGTATATAT
>NW_026380510.1:2926-6195 GCF_001194135.2 Octopus bimaculoides | reverse complement strand
TTTTTGGTTGCTTCCTAACACATGAATTTTTGCATTAAAAATAATTTTAATCCATAAATTCTAACAATCTTCAAGTCGCCATTATTTGCAAACATGAGTTCAGTCCTCTTCTAGCGACAGTGCAAAGAGAGAGAGCAACAGAGATAACAGATTTTGAGAGAGAAAGTGATACATACAAAGTCATAGATTCACTTGGTTTACCTTCTCACTCTTACTTCTTCCTCTCTTCCATTTAATACCTTTCTTATATCTCTCTACCTCGGTCAAACTAAAGCGTTTGAATGCGTGTGCGTGCTTATATAAGAAAACACACAACTAAATCATATATCTATAATTTTGATGTGTGTATGTGTTTATGTGTGTGTTGTTGTCACAGATTACGTATGTGTGGTTGTGTGTGTTTTTACGTTTCTATGTCATGAAAAAGCATTTGACCCGGTGACAAAAATGAAAAAAAATTAGTCTAATAGATGTAAAACAACTTGCTGGGAACGAATATGAAGAAAAAAATGCACGCTCGGAGAGGTGGGGAGAGGACTCGGAACATTCACCGGAACCAAGAAACAAAAGAAATATAGTGTAATAGATGTAAAACAACTTGCTCTGAACGAATATGAAAAAAAAATACACGCTCATGAACGATGGGGTGGGGAGAGGACTCGGAACATTCACATCGTCACACATCGACAGTCCATAGTGTTTGACCCAAGCTCAAAATCAAAAAATAATTAGTGTAATAGGTGTAAAATAACTTGCTGTGAATATATATATATGTATGTATGTATGTATAAATTAAAACAGTAAAGTAAAAAAATTTGAAATTAATTACTATCAATTTAATACCATGGAACTGGCACATTAAAAGAATCAGCAGATTCAGAAAAATTATCTGAGATCTCAAAGGATTATAGCATAAGTATACATAAAGGAGACCACAGGGTACCTATATATATATGTGTGTGTGCGTGTGTGTTTATGTGCGTGTGTGTATGTGTATATATATATATATATATATATCATCATCATCATCGTTTAACGTCTGCTTTCCATGCTAGCATGGGTTGGATGATTTGACTGAGGACCAGTGAACCAGACGGTAACGCCAGGCTCCAATCTGAATTGGCAGAGTTTCTACAGCTAGATGCCCTTCCTTACGCCAACCACTCAGAAAGTGTAGTGTGTGCTTTTACGTGCCATCAGCACGAAGGCCAGTCAGGCAGTACTGGCAATGGCCATGCTCAAAGTGGTGTATTTTACATGCCACCTGCACAGGAGCCAGTCCAGCGGCACTGGCAACATCCTTGCTGAAATGTTGTTTTTCACGTACCACCAGCACAGGTGCCAGTAAGGCGATGCTGGTAAGGATCACGCTTGAACGGTGGTGCCGTCACGATTTCGCTTTCGCTTGCCCCAACAGGTCTTCGCAAGCCGAGTTTAGTGTCCAATGAAGGAGACGTTGGCATAGGAGCCAGTCGTCGAATTTAGTTTGATTTTGATTTTACTTGCTTCAAGAGGCCTTCGCAAGCAGAGTTTAGTGTCCAATGAAGAAAAGGTACACATAAGTGGGCTAGCTACATCCCTGGCAGAGGCCTTGGATTTTGGTCTCACTTGGCTTGCCGGGTCTTCTCACGCAAAGCATATTTCCAAAGGTCTCGGTCACAAGTCATTGCCTTGGTGAGGTCTAATGTTCAGAGGTCATACTTCACCACCTCATACGCACATATATATATACATATACACATATATATAATCATATATACACACACACACACACATATATATATATATATATACACATACACACACACGTTTTATCTGCAGGGCACCATTTTACAAATGCAAGTCCCGTGCTGAATGCTAAGACTGTGTACGAGGAATAACACTATGTAAGATATAGTGTTATTCCTCTTATGTAATCTTAGCATTCAGCACAAATCTTGCATTTGTAGAATGATTCCCTGAAGATAAAATTATACGTATAAACCAGCATCTCTTATGCCTTTGGAGTAGAGTGTATATAATTTTTGAAACATGTGTAGGAATTAAAGGAACTTATTGATTATATGCGTTTTGGTCCATTTATTATTATTCTTTATATCAACTCAAAATACATCACTTTAACATGGAATTTCTACCCCTTAAACAGGTATACTATCCCAGTTTCTGTGAGATTCTTGCTACCTTGGTAACTATTAACATATTTGCATTATCGAAGTTTTTCAACCAAGATAATATTAATATATACATAAATAAAAAATATATATATATATACATACATGTAAGTACACACACACACACACACACACACACACACATATATACATACATATATACACATATATATACACATATATATACATATATATATGTATATATCCATATATTCATATATATGCATATATATAGTTTTAGGGAAAATAATCAAGTTTCAAGAACTCATTGATGAAAATCCACTATCACATATAGAAAAATTAATAATTAAAAGCACAATAAATGAGTATAATATAAAACAAAGTAAATATCATAAGATAAAGATAATAAAATGACTACACGTGTTTCATAACTAATTTTCAATTGAAATTATCGAAAATAATTTCTATTCAAAAATATAGCTAATCGTCAGGTCAATAATTAAAATAAATAAATATATATATCAACCAACAATGAGTACCAAATGAATTTATATAAAATAATTATTTTATAAAGAAAGAAAAATTATTAAAAATATCAAAATATCAAAATAATAAACATTCAATAATCATCCCTTCATCCATTATATGCTAACCTGTATATTATATACAAAAACCAGCTTACATAAATTTTCATTGTTTTAAATTATCATTATTTTAAATACAATTTGAACGAAGTTTAAGTTTAAAATAATGAAGATAAAATTAGTACATATTTAACCGCTATACTATTTAAAACTAAAAACGTTTATTTAATTATCATTAAAAATCAATTGAATAATAGAAAAATACAAGAATATTTATTTCTACAAACGTAGAAATAAAAATATGAATGAAAAAATTATGAATGAAAAAATTATGAATGAGAAAATTAGGAAAGAAAAAAATTATTAAGAATAAAAGATTAAACTTAATATATATATATATATATAAAGCTTTAATTAAAAAACCTTTAACGATATTATAAACAATAAAGACTAATTATTAATCAAATATTATTAATCAAAAATAATCGAAAATATATCAACACTATTCAAATCGAAGTTCTAATATTATGTTGAAATGAAACTATAACTTCTA
>NW_026380510.1:0-2137 GCF_001194135.2 Octopus bimaculoides | reverse complement strand
GGCATTTTTTGCCATAAATATTATTATGGGTATTAGACAGTTACCCAGAATAACAAATTACTGGAGCGATCAGGAAACTTTTGGCGATGAATATATTTCCAGTATTATGAACGAGTACGATTCATGAAGCTGAACCAATATTTACATGTGAGAGACACTAGCAGTACCCCAGTACGTGGAGAACTTTCAGACAAAAATTATGCAATAGAATTGATTAAGAACCCTTTCTTTAATTATGTTCCAAATAACACATTAATATGTTGATAAATAAAAAAGTTACAGGTGTTTAATGAGACTAGTCTAAATTCATGATTATTTTAGAATTTAATTGAAACTCATGAGGGGTGTATTTTGGTCAGAAATATAGTAGCGAAAGGCTTAGGCAAGACGTCACGCGAAATACGTTAAAATAGAGACTAGAATACGAAAACATGAATGAAGGAATAATACTTTAAAAAATGAATGAAAAATTTAAAATTTATATAACTAACAACATGAAAAAAAAACTATAGCTATCTTATAAAACATATTAATGAATTTTAAATTCTAATATATAATAAATTAATAATAAGACTATGAGTTGCAAATTAAAGAGGAATGATGAAAATTACAATCACAGCCCAACTAATTAGGGAGCGAGTCAGTTTAGATGAGATACAGTTTGGGTTCGTGCCAGAGAAAAGCACCACTGATGCTATATTTCTGGTAAGACAGCTACAGGAGAAATACCTAGCCAAGGATAAACCTCTGTACCTGGCTTTCGTTGACATGGAGAAAGCCTTTGACAGGGTCCCCCGATCCCTTATCTGGTGGTCAATGAGGAAACTAGGGATAGAAGAATGGTTAGTGAGAGCTGTGCGAGCCATGTACAGAGACGCTGTCAGTAAGGTGAGGGTTGGCAATGAGTACGGTGAAGAGTTCTGGGTAGAAGTAGGGGACCACCAATGTTCTGTCCTCAGCCCCCTCCTATTTATCATAGTCCTCCAGGCGATAACAGAGGAATTCAAGACGGGATGCCCCTGGAAGCTCCTCTATGCTGATGACCTTGCACTAATTGCTGAGTCACTATCAGAACTAGGGTAGGAGTTTCAGGTGTAGAAGTAGGGACTAGAATCGAAGGGCCTTAGAGTCAACCTAGCTAAAACCAAAGTCCTAATAAGTAGAAAGGTAGACAAAACACAAACCCCTTCAGGTAGATGGCCCTGCTCAATTTGTAGAAAGGGTGTAGGTAGAAACTCTGTAAGATGTACCCAGTGCAAGCTATGGACACATAAGAGGTGCAGCAATATCAAAGGCAGGTTAACTAGGAAGTTAGTTTTAGTATGCGGCAGATGTTCAGGTGCAATAAACACTGCAAATATGCAGAAAACAACTTCTGTCTCATTCCAGGGAGATGAAACTAGACATAGTTGATAGCTTCCACTATCTGGGTGACCAAGTTAGTAGTGGGGGTGGGTGCGCTGAAAGTGTAGCTGCTAGAATAAGTATAGCCTGGGCAAAGTTCAGAGAGCTCTTACCCCTGCTGGCAACAAAGGGCCTCTCACTGAGTAAAAGGCAGACTGTATGATGCATGTGTACGAACAGCCATGCTACATGGCAGTGAAACATGGCCGTGACTGCTGAGGTCAGTGTGCATACCCAACAGAGTGTAAGTATCTTGAGAGAAAAGTTGAACAAAAGAAGCATCAGATGTGGTGTGCAAGAGAGACGATTGTGCTGGTATGGACATGTGGTGAGAATGAATGAGTATAGCTGCGTGGAAAAGTGCCACACCCTAGCGTCTGAGGGAACCCGTGGAATAGGCAGGCCTAAAAAGACCTGGGATGAGGCGGTGAAGCTCGACCTCCGAACATTAGGCCTCACCGAGGTAATGACTTGTGACCATGACCTTTGGAAATATGCTGTGCCCACATACGCGTAACATCCCTTCATTGGACACTAAACTCCGCTTGCGAAGACCTGTTGGGGCAAGCGAAAGCGAAATCGTGATGGCACCTGCACCAGTGGAGCACTAAGAGCACCGTCCGAGCGTGATCGTTGCCAGAGCTGTTGTCTGGCTTCTATGCCGGTGGCACGTAAACAGCTCCAGTGTGATCGTTACCAACGTCGCCTTCCTGGCACTTGTGCCAGTGGCACG
>NW_026380509.1:0-544 GCF_001194135.2 Octopus bimaculoides | reverse complement strand
TGGAAGACATTTGCCCAAAGTGCCACACAGTGGGACTGAACCCTGAACTATATGGTTGGAAAGCAAGCTTCTTACTACACAGTTAAGGCACATGGTTCAGTGGTTAGTGCATTCTGCTCACTATTGCAAAGTTGTGAGTTCAATTCCCGGTGACGTCTTATGTCCTTGAGCAAACTTCTAACCATCCATACAGCCACACCTGCATGTATATATCTCTTCTGATTGGGACTTGGGGTGAATTGTCTTGCCTATCTACGGTGGTTTGCTATGCTTGAAACAACAAGTTAAAGCTTGGTTGCCCTTGCATACAGGCTGATCCCTTGCCATCCTCTCCACCCGAGTATCCCTAATTTTACAGGCTTATAAGTGCTGGTGCCACGTAAAAGCACCCGGTACATATAGTAATGTGGTTGGTGTTAGAAAAGGGTATCCAGCCATACAAAGAATGCCAAAACAGACATGGATGCATACACACACAGATATAGACATACATCTATATTTTATTATATGTATTTATTTTCTCCTAATTAATAAATAACTCGGA
>NW_026380508.1:532-2857 GCF_001194135.2 Octopus bimaculoides | reverse complement strand
GCCAAACTGGTATTTCTAGGTCTCGGAGTGGGCTTCCAAGTACTATACTTTGCCCAACGGTGGCCTGAATATATTTGTGGTTAAGAGTAACCTCGTTCTTCGCATGTCGTTATGCCTCAATTGGAAGCACTTGAATCACTGCTGAAAACTTGTGTATGCGCAAGGATATAGATAGTAACCCGCTATCCACATGAATCCTACCAGGAATAAGACTGAACCTGAGAAAACCAACATAATAATAATGATAATAATAATAATAATAATAATAATAATAATAATGATAATAATAATAATAATAATAATAATAATAATAATAATAATAATAATAATAATAATGATAATAATAATAATAATAATAATAATAATAATAATAATAATGCATTTGACAGTGCCCCACATAGCGGGATTTTAAAGGCACTAGTGCACAGGATAGGGCTGTGGAATACAAAATTATTTTCGAACCACCAAAAGGACTCGTATGTATTAGGGAAATTCAATATAGATCGTGGAATATTCCAGGGTGGTTCTCTCTCCCCTCTCCTCTTTCTTCTATTTTCCCCTCATTCCCTTGACACACGAGCTGAACAGAACAAACTACGTGTACAAAGTGCTTGACAAGATGTTTTCACATTTACTCTATATGGACGAGCTGAAGTTATATACAAAAGAAGACAAGGATCTGAAAGGGCTACTACTAAGTGCAAAAGGATCCATTGACGGCATCAATATGGAAATTGGCCTTGACAAGTGAACAAGAGCTTCGTTCAAACGTGGTAAACTGACATCTAATACCAGGAACCAACTTCATCATGGTACATCAATGAAGGATCAAGACCAAGACGGCTTCTATGTGTATTTTGGGATGCAGGAACGGAAAGGGATTCAACACAGATCAGTGAAAGAGAAGATCAGGAGAGAGTGTTATAAACGTATCAGAATGGTCCTGAATACAGACCTGAACTCCCAGAAAAGAATTGAAGCTATAAATTCCCTGGCGGTACCAGTTGTTCAGTATAGCCTTAATCTCATCAGTTGAAATCTGAGAGATCTCTAGCTTATGGTCATGCAGACCAGGAAACCTCTGACACTACACAGGATGCACCACTACACATGCAATCTCCGACTAAATAAAGGCAGCAGAGCTCTAATACAGCTTGAAACGTTCTATAAATTATCCACGATAGTACTTCAAATGTACATCCAAAGTAACACCGACTGGTTGCTACAACTGGTAAGGGAACATGAACTGTTTAAGAAACTGCATTCATTGTCAAAGAAAGCTTATAAATAGAGACGAGACTTTAATCTGCCTGATTATGATGATGATAAGGTGGACACACCACCCACGAAGGCAGAAAAAAGTGTAACAAAAGCCAAATAACAAAGCTTGAAGGAAATATCAGGATTGGAAAGAAAAACCATTGCTTGGGCAATATCAAAAATGTGCTGGCAAAGCTCGTGTAAATATAAAAGGACCTTATCAGACGTCCACAGATGCAACCTCCGACTAAATAAAGGCGGATGAAACTTCTGAAAATGGCAAGAGTGGATTGTACTGCTTTAAGTCTAGAGTTGGAAGAAAGGAGTTGTAAAGGGTGTTTAGGATGATCTTAGGTACTAAGATTCGTAGATTATCTATTGAGGTCATCCTGTATCAGGAGGACCCCATCATTATATATTTTTCTTCTTCTATATTCTTATTTCTTAGTGCCGTATACAATGTATATTCCCTTCTTTTAATGTATATCGTGTATAACTTTTTCTTCAACAATTTTTTTATCATTCCATTCTATGTACATCTCCACATTTTATTTCCTCCCGTATGACTTTGTATTATCTCACTCATCCTTCAACCTGGTGGCAAATAAAAGGAATTATTATTATCATCATCATCATCATCATCATCATCATCATCATCATCATCATCATCATCATTATTATTATTATTATTATTATTATCATCATCATCATTATCATCATCATCATCACCATCATCATCATCATTGTTATTATTATTATTATTATCATCATTATTATTACTATTATTGAATGACAGAGTAGTGCAACTATCAAAGTGACACTGGGGTACAAATATATGACCACCCGTCTAATAAGGGTACACCACGCACATGCATCACAACCATATTTGCGTAACATGGTGATCTCATATCAAGATAAACAGCGCATGATCTTGATGATGGTGTGGCCCAGTTAGAATTTTCTTCCGGTCGAGTTGCCCATCTCGCTCAACATGTCCCTGAATAAGGGTTGACTAAGGACCCCTGCTTCCAAAGGTGAATTATCCAACACATGGTTATGATGCTC
>NW_026380507.1:0-540 GCF_001194135.2 Octopus bimaculoides | reverse complement strand
TATGTATATATATACTAGCTGACGTACTCGGTACCTTTGAAATACAGGTACAGCTCGTTTTTGTCGGCTGAGTGGACTGGAGCAATATGAAATAAATTGCCTTGCTCAAGGACACAACCGCCGGGTCTCGAACTCACGATCGTGAGCCGAATACCCAAACCAGTAAGCCACGCCCCTGGATGAACATATCCACATAATCACATATCGAATATAACCCGTCTATAATCTGTCAGACATTGTCTATCTTTCGTTTTAATGACAATGGAATGTGATCTGGGGACCATTTGGCTGCCATTCGAAGTTGATCAAGTTACTGGTTAGAGAGTTTAAGTGTCACGGTAGAATATAAGATTATGGCGTTCTTCAGTATTGAACTTTGGAGAAAGAGAGAGAGAGGGGGAGAGAAGGGTAGAGAGAGGGGGAAGAGAGAGGGAGGAGAGAGAGAAAGGTTTTGGCCATTAAAGTGGATGGATATTGAGACAGTAGCAACTGTAAATTATAAACACACAAACACATACGCACACTCATTCGTCTATATAT
>NW_026380506.1:0-327 GCF_001194135.2 Octopus bimaculoides | reverse complement strand
AACTGAGAAAGAGCCGGCTTCTAACCTAGATCTAAGTCTCATTTCAACAGTACCAACAGAGTATATTTGTATGTATGTATGTATGTATGTATGTATGTATATGTGCATATTTGTGTGTTTTCTTATGTATGTATGTATGTATATGTGCATATTTGTGTGTTTTCTTTTATGTATGTATTCTCATGCATATAGTTGCATGCATTGACATGCTCATATATACTTAATAAACTTCGGGAAAGTTTTATAGATTTGCACAGTTCCAGTGATGGCTTGGATTTGTAGTCTTTGAATCAGTTTTCTCCTTTCTGGTTTTGAGAAGCCTAATTT
>NW_026380505.1:0-249 GCF_001194135.2 Octopus bimaculoides | reverse complement strand
AGTCAAATGACTGAAACAAGTAAAAGAGTAAAAGAGTAAAGAGTAATATACATCATGACGTAGATATATCTATATATTTATATTTATATGTATGTATGTATGTATATTTACGTATGCATATGCGTATGTATATGTGTGTATATATATGTACATATACATATGTGTGTGCATACATATATAGATGTGTATGGATATGTGCGTATACTTTTATATATGTGAGCATGTATTTGCGTACATATTTTTGTATAT
>NW_026380504.1:0-411 GCF_001194135.2 Octopus bimaculoides | reverse complement strand
ATACATAGCTACATACAGACATACAACCACATTTCGTCATCTTGCTCAAGCCAAAAATGTATATATTCTATGCTCATTTCTAGAATAGATCCAGCAGCTCGAATTTTCAGAAATTCTGATTACAGTTATGTGTAACTAACCACATATACGTAAAAGTTTTTTCCGTCTGCCAGATCAACAGATGTGAATAGAAAATCTATCAGTTTTGTGACTTTATGTAATAGAACGTCTGTCTGCAAATGGATTTAATTTACAATCCCAGGAAATATCTCGTTGCGAAATTTTGTATTCTTATTACTGGTTTTATCGCATTTGTGTATATACGAAGATATGAATATATGTGTGTGTGCGTGAGTGTGTGTATGTCAATGTATCTATCTATCTATCTATCTATCTATCTATCTATCTATC
>NW_026380503.1:0-236 GCF_001194135.2 Octopus bimaculoides | reverse complement strand
ATACTATGACCACCACCCACACTACCATCCCCTTCTTCTACCCTATTTTCTTCTTCTTCATCCCTAGGCTCCTCGCCCTCTGCATTACCACCCTGTTTCTTTACTTTTTCATGCTCTTCATCTACATTACTATCCCTTATCTCTAGCCTACCACTCGCTCCTTCTTCGCTAGCTTCCTCTTCCTCAACCCCACCACCATCTACCTCTAAGCTACCATCCCCTCCCTCTACATTATC
>NW_026380502.1:0-1904 GCF_001194135.2 Octopus bimaculoides | reverse complement strand
AAACACGTGCATGCATTGCTATTTTATAACTGTCTTCCGTTCTCTCTTTCGCTCTCTTCATTGTTACCATTTCTATTCCTTTCTCCCCCTCTCTCTCCCTTTTCCTCTCTCCCTCTTCTCTCTCACAAAACATTCACTACAATATAACTCATGTTCATCAATATTTGGTAAATATACCACGATTTTCACTAGGTTATTAGTGTTAGGGTTTACGTATCACTTTCTCTCTCTCTCCCTCTCTCTCTCTCTCTCTCTCTCTCTCTCTCTCTCTCTCTCTCTCTCTCTCTCTCTCTCTCTCTCTCTCTCCCTCTTTTACTCTTACTCTCTATATTATATGTTGAGCGCGTAATTACTGCACTGGGAAGTTCACATCGAATAAATTCCATTGGTGTAAAAAATTTTTAATTCTGTTTACTTTGTGTGATTTAAGGGAGATTTGGCTGTTGTTTCTAGTAACTTTTATATTTCTTCCCTTCTACCTGTACACACACTCATTGAATACAATATAATTCATGTTCATCAATGTTTGGTAAATATACCACGATTTTCACTAGGGTGTTAAGGTTAGGGTTAAGGTTTAGGGTTAGGATTAGGGTTAGTGTTACGGTTACGGTTTTAGGGTTGCGGTTAGGGTTTTGAGGTTAGGGTTAGGGTTTAGGGTTAGTGTTAGGGTTAAGTTCAGGGGGTTAGGGTTGGGTAATCGTGCGGGTGTTAATCTGAAAAATTACAGAAATTTGAAAATTATCGACCCTGCCATCTATTATAACTTTGTTGTTCTGTTTAATATATACATAGATTATGCCTCCAAAGAAGAGAGTTTGCTGGGGAAAGAAAGCAACCAGTTTAAAAAGACAGCAACAGACTGCAGCAATTCACCACATTCCAGAAGCTACTTTGAACATAATGCAAAATGGTGCATCAACATCTGCCTAATCTGATAGAATTCTGGCAAAACTGTGTAGCAACAGATCGCCAGCAATTGCTTCATCAGAAATTGCCTTCCTAGCTCCTGCTAAAAGGGATTACCCTGCTATGTATAATCAGGGCAGCGCAAAAAGTTGTTTTGCACAAGCATTTGTATAGCCAATTAGACGGATGAAATTTACGTACGCTTTATAATGTTACGCAAAACAGCCTTCAAAATTTCCCTACTAATTGCATCGTCTTTTGAATTATGAACAGATTTACATCATAAGGGTTTTTTCATTGTAAGGCTTTCTTTTTTAGTTGATTTTCACCTAGCAAGACTTATTGTAGATGGCGTAATATGTCACACCCGGACAAGGTCGGGTTATACTGCTAGTCTTAATATATAAAGCTGAAGTTGTGCGTCAGTGTAAAGCCTTTTTAAAAGTGTATAGAAATCCACATTTTCCACTTTTTCGTAAAATTTTTTTACATCAATGGAATTTTCTTGATGTGAATTTTCCAATGCAGTAATTAGATTTTTTAAATCCCGTTTACTTTGTGTGATTTAAGGGAGATTTGGCTGTTGTTTGTAGCAACTTTTATATTTTTTCCCTTCTACCTGGAACGGCGTTCTTACACACACGCTCAACATGTAATATAGAGAGTAAAAGAGAGAGAGAGGAAGTGATACATACAAAGTCATAGATTAAACTTTCCTCTTAGTATTTTTTACCTATTTTTCATAACATAGATACGTAAAAACACACACAACCACACGTACGTGATCTGTGACAACATACACATAAATACATACACACATCAACATTATAGATATAAGATTTAGTTTCTGTGTTTCTTATATAAACACGTGCACGCATTGCTATTTTATAACTGTCTTCCGTTCTCTCTTCCTCTCTCTTCATTGCTACCATCTCTATTCCTTTCTCCCTCTCTCTCTCCCTCTTCTCTCTCACAAAACATTCACTACAATATAA
>NW_026380501.1:0-475 GCF_001194135.2 Octopus bimaculoides | reverse complement strand
CAAGTGAGCTGAAAAGAATAGCATGCAGTTTAATGCTGAAAAGTTTCAAGGCTTGTGCTATCAGCATGCAAAACTAAATGCAATGCCCATTAAATCCACTGGACCTGGATGGATTGCAATCCCAGAGGCACAGTCAGTGCGAGACCTGGGCATTTACATGAGTAATAATGCATCCTTTCATGTGCATGTTGTTAAATTGACAATGAAATGCAAGCGACTGACCGGATGGATTCTTAGAAACTTTTAGAACAGGAGATCAGGAAACCATGATGGTCCTCTGGAGGACACTTGTCCTAAGCCACTTTGACTATTGCCCTCAGCTATGGTCACCAACCAGTGTCAAATTAATCTCAGAACTTGAGGCAATCCAACGAAGCAACACGAAGAAGATAGCCTCTATGCAGCATATAAGCTATTGGGAGAGGCTCAAGAGATTAAGACTCTATTCCTTAGAGCGTAGGCGAGAAAGATATGC
>NW_026380500.1:0-280 GCF_001194135.2 Octopus bimaculoides | reverse complement strand
TATATAGGTCCAGGTGTGAAGGCATATGATTAGGGTGTTGCACTTGTGAATGTAAGATTGTAGTTTCACTTCCTGGACTGGGCAATGCATGTGTCCTTTAGGAAAACATTTCATTTCATGATCCCCGTCTACTCAGCTGGCATGAATAATCCTGTGGTGGACCAGTGTCCCATCATGGGGGGAAATATATATGCCACAGAATCCAGGAAACCAGCCTTATAAGCCTATGGATTTGGGACTTTGGTAGGGACTTGCATGGCTATGTGGTAAGAAGTTTATT
>NW_026380499.1:0-468 GCF_001194135.2 Octopus bimaculoides | reverse complement strand
TATAGGGTTGTATATGCATATATACTTCCTTACGTACATATATATGTAAACGCATATACGTGCACATGCTTGTATTCATATATGATTACATATATCTATAAATACCCACTGCTTATTTATATATATGCACGTATGATTTATAGATATATATAAACATATACGTGTATGAATGTATATAGGTATATATATATATAACTATGTATACACGCGCACACATATTCACACACACATGCGCGTGCGCACACTTACTTGTAAATGTGTGTATATATATACACACACATATGCATGCATGTATTATAATCAGAATGGTTAGAAGCTGATATTTTTTCTGTTAAACAGTTGTATTCTTTATACATACACACACACACACATATATATATATATATACATACATGCATAGATATGTACCTATATACATACTCACACACCCACGTATATGTATTTTATATATATATATATATATGTATA
>NW_026380498.1:0-213 GCF_001194135.2 Octopus bimaculoides | reverse complement strand
TTTATATTTCAGCTAGAGTGTAGTTGGGTCTCAAGGGGGTGGTACAAACCTAGCGGTATGTGTTTTATAGTGAAAATAAAATTTTCATACAAACGGCAATTACCGGACGATTTTCTGTTCGAGTTTAACCGTTTTAAGTCGTAGTGGACACGTGACCTGTGTCGCAAGTAGACATACGAATATTGTACAAATTTTATAATTGAAAAATTTACT
>NW_026380497.1:0-317 GCF_001194135.2 Octopus bimaculoides | reverse complement strand
ATAAATAAAAACGTTAGAGTTGTTTAATGAAACCAGACTAAATTTATGATGTTAGAAATTAATTGAAACACATAAGGGGGGGTATATTTTGGTTAGAAATATGGTAACGAAAGGGTTAAGTCTGTATCTAAGCCCATGGGCTTATTTTTGGGAAAAGAAGTGTTTTAAAAATGAAATAAAATAAAATCAATTTTTAAAAATACAATAGAATTCACAGAATTAATCATTCCTAGGAGAAAATTGAAAGTGACAAATTAGGTGAAGTAATAGTCTTTCCTTAAGGTCTTCAGGTTCTGGCTATATATAAATGAGAAATC
>NW_026380496.1:0-307 GCF_001194135.2 Octopus bimaculoides | reverse complement strand
ATCTCATATATTGCATTGTATGTAAACTCTGTGGTGCTCTTTACATTGGAGAAACAGGGCGACGACATTTTTGCGAACACATCAGAAGCATAATGCTTCATATGCCAGGCCAACCTGTCGCCACCCACTTCAAAACTGTGAATCATTCTATTGCAGATTTATCAGTGTGTGTTATGGCCTTGCACCATGGATCCACTTCTCTAGGAAACGAAAGGAGCAACGTCTCATATTTGATCTTGTCACTATGTCCCCAACAAGTATGAATGAACATTTTTCCTTTCAGCCTTTCACCTCCTCTTAATTCTTT
>NW_026380495.1:0-535 GCF_001194135.2 Octopus bimaculoides | reverse complement strand
TATGTATGTATGCATGCATGTATGCATGTATGTATGTATGCATGCATGTACACATGTATGTATGCATGTATGTGTGTATGTATGCATGCATGTATGCATACATGTATGCATGCATGTATGTATGCATGTATGTATGTATGTGTTTCTATCTATGTATCAGCTCATGTATTTGTGTGGTGTTATGTGTTTGGTATGTGTACATACTACAGGCTAAACTCCTGGAATATTTCACATATTTTCACCATTCCATTAATGGCAAGTAGCTGTAATTTCTTTATTAGCCTTCTTTTTGGTTTTGTGAGAGATTTTATAATTGGTAATGTGCCAATTAGTTACATAACTAAGTACCCCACTAATCATTTATAGAAATCTAAAGTTATAGCAAGTCTGGATGTAGCATCTGCAAATTTCTCATAAGGTCATAATTGTTTTCTTTTTCTTTTCTCTGTTTGTATGTATGTATGTATGTTTGTTTGTTTGTATATATATTTATGTATGTCTAGTGTGTATGTATGTATGTAATGTATGTGTGTGT
>NW_026380494.1:0-322 GCF_001194135.2 Octopus bimaculoides | reverse complement strand
ATGTATGTATGTATGTATGTATGTATGCATGTATGTATGTATCTATCTATATATCTGCTTGTCTGTCCGTCTGTCCATCTATATGTATTTCCATTAATCCGCTTACCAATCTATTTTGTTATCTATCATTATATATATCCGTCTATTAATCTAACTGTCTCTCTCTTTCTCTCTCTCTCTCTCTCTCTCTCTCTCTCTCTCGCTCGCTCGCTCGCTCTCTATCTCTCTGTCTTTATCTATCTAGTTGTCTCTCTGCCTGTCTGTCTAACCATCTATCAATCTGTCAGCCTGTCTGTTAATCTATCTATCTATCTATCTATCT
>NW_026380492.1:0-241 GCF_001194135.2 Octopus bimaculoides | reverse complement strand
TTTATTTTGTTATGCACAGTTGTCTAGTTGTTTTTATATATATATATATATACACACATGTATATATATGTATGTATATACACACACACACACACACACACACATTTCTGCCCATATGTAACCTGTCGTTTCTCTCAATCTGCACTTGAGCCACTAAACCTTTTTCAATTTTCTCTCCCTGTTTATTTTTGTATTCCTTTCTGCCGAAGAGCGTAGGCTCGAAACGTAAAAGACTTTCTCA
>NW_026380491.1:0-336 GCF_001194135.2 Octopus bimaculoides | reverse complement strand
CACACTCACCGGTAAAGTTTCCACTCATTTACTTATTTATTTTTCCCAAAATTTTTCCCAAAATTTTTCCCAAAATTTCGAGCTGCGTTCTATTTGTTTGTTTGTGTGCATGTGTGTGGGTCTCTGTGTGTTTTTATATGTGTGTTTGCATGTGTGTGTGCGTGTGTGTGTATCTCTGTCTCCTTTTGTGTGCTTGTCTGAGTGTGTCTGTGTATGTATGGGTTTTTGTGACTATGTACTGTGTCTGTATATATGGATATGTATCTCCATATGTGTGGATTTGTGCCTCCATATGTGTCCTTGTGTAAAGTGAAGTGTGTGTGCATATGGTCATGT
>NW_026380490.1:0-1576 GCF_001194135.2 Octopus bimaculoides | reverse complement strand
ATGTATTTATGTGTGCATGTATGTATAAAATGATGATGATATATATTCCTGTAATATACTTCTTTCTTTTGCTTGTTGCAACTAGAGGGTGTGGCCCCTGCTTTAGCATCACAATTAGTGTGATAATTGTGAGTTAATTTCACGTCAGTTTCACAGCTCTCCCAGCGTGCTTGGTTCTGGCGAATCAGTTGGGTAGGACTGCTCTTATTTACAGTTCTTGCTGTGATATCTCAGATAAAAATTTGTCCTGGTGGTGTTTGAACAAAGTTCTACGTGTTGTAAATCTCTGAGGTTTTTTTTAACAAAGTATTGAAAAACTGGGTCCTTGAACTTGCTAGCTGTTAGGATATTTGGGTCCTTACTCTTAATGGAGAAGATGGGACATATATACACAATATATATATATATATATACTCACACACATGCACACTTATTTAATAGGTTTGTACAATTGGCACATACACAAGCAATCACAAGTCTCATACTATCTGTAGTGTCGAAATATTTAATTTTATTCTTAGTGGGTGTGTGGTAAGTAGCTTGCTTACCAACCACATGGCCCCGGGTTCAGTCCCACTGTGTGACACCTTGGACAAGTGTTTTCTGCTAGAGCCTTGGGCCGACCAAAGCGTTGTGAGTGGATTTGGTAGACGGAAACTGGAAGAAGCCTGTCGTATATGTATATATATATATATATGTGTGTGTTTGTGTGTCTGTCCCCCCAGCATTGCTTGACAACCAATGCTGGTGTGTTTACGTCCCCATAACTTAGCGGTTTGGCAAAAGAGACCGATAGTATAAGTACTAGGCTTACAAAGAATAAGCTCTGGGGTTGATTTGCTCGACTATAAAGGTGGTGCTCCAGCATAGCTGCAGTCAAATGACTGACACAAGTAAAAGAGTAACTCTTTACTATGAAGTTTCACTATTAGAACTGGCTTATATGTCATCATTTTAATGTCCACTTTTTTATGCTTGTGTAGAGTTGGACGGAGTTATTGAAGCAGGTTTGTTATGGCCAGATGCCCTTTCTGTTGCCAATCCTCACCTGTTTCTAAATGGCCAGACAAGTTTTTGCAACATATTGGAAATGAATGACACTAGAAGTAGTTGATAGCTTCCGTTACCTAGGGGACCAAGTCAGTTGCGGGGGAGGGTGCGCTGAAAGTGTAGCTGCTAGAATAAGAATAGTTTGGGCAAAGTTCAGAGAGCTCTTACCTCTGATGGTGACAAAGGGCCTCTTGCTCAGAGTAAAAGGCAGACTGTATGACGCATGTGTACGAACAGCCATGCTACATGGCAGTGACTGCTGACGACACATGCGTAAGTTTGCAAGGAATGAAGCCAGTATGCTCCGATGGATATGTAATGTCAGTGTGCATACTCGACAGAGTGTAAGTACCTTGAGAGGAAAGTTGGACCTAAAAAGCATCAGTTGTGGTGTGCAAGAGAGACGATTGCGCTGGTATGGTCATGTGGTGAGAATGGATGAGGATAGCTGTGTGGAAAATGTGCCACACCCTAGCAGTTGATGGAACCTGTGGAAGAGGTAGACCCAGGAAGACCTGGGATGAGG
>NW_026380489.1:0-311 GCF_001194135.2 Octopus bimaculoides | reverse complement strand
ATTATTATTATTATTATTATTATTATTGAGTGAGGGAGTAGCGTATGCCATCAAAGTGACACCATCACGATCACCACCACCACCGCTGATACCACCACCGTCCCCACCATCCCCACCACCATTCTTTGTCGTTTGTGTGTCTCTGCCAATGACATCGATAGAGTTCAGCGGTCTTCGTCTTTTATTTCAAAATATTGGTTTCAAATTTTATCACAAGGCCAGCAATTTCGGAAGTGGTGAGTTACTCAGTTACTTCGGCCTCAGTACTCAACTGGTACTTAATTTATCGACCCCGAAAGGATGAAAAGCAA
>NW_026380488.1:0-1547 GCF_001194135.2 Octopus bimaculoides | reverse complement strand
TGGATAGAGCAATGCAGAATAGAATGGGAGAGCAAGCAGTAGGAGTAGTGAAGATGATACCGCTGTCAGGGAGAGAAAACAAGAGAAGGGAAGACATGGTTGGGTAGTCTGCAGAAGTCAGTGGGCAGGGGGAGAAGAGCCAGGACTAATGCATGGGAGTGAGTCAGTGTAATGTAGGCAGAGAACACAATACATAGCACTTTCAAAACTCAGTTTTGCAGAAGAGGAGTGGGTCGTTTTTAGAACCTCATATCGTCAGAGATCCCAGTCCTGTGTCATCCCATTTCGTCAGGCTCAGGCTCCCAAAGTCAACATTAACCACTTCCTGTGTCTCTCCCTTTTGCAAGTAACAGCTACATTTAGTGACAGGCAATTTTTTATGCAGCTGTCCTCATCCATACACACCATGTGTCCATGCCAGCATCGTCTTCTTTCTCACACACATTTGATTCCCATTATGACAAGTTTTTCACTCAGTGCATTTGTGCTAATTCTTTCATGCACACTCACACTGCACATCCACCAGAGCATACTCATTTCATTTCTTTTCAGTTTTCTCAAGTTCTCTGCATTCAAGGCACATGTCTCACTACCATGCAGCATTACAGTTCTAACACAAACATCATACTGTCTGCCCATCACTCTTTGTTGTCAGCAGTGGTTGTAGCTCCCTGAACTTTCTCCAATCGATTCTCACTCAAGTTACTATACTTTCAGAGCAACTACCTCCCTTATTAATTACATACTGACATCAAATATAGTGTATGGAGTTTATTCCTACTACTTTTCCGCATACCAAGCAAGGCCATTTCCCTGAAAGTAACAGGGTACTGTCTTCTTTCTAACTCACTAAAACCTTTGCCTTCGCAAGGTTTACCCTATGGCCTCTTAATTCCAGGTTTAGCTTCCAAACCTGGAACTAGATCATTAGCATATAGAAGCTTCCATGGTCAGTCAGTTTTAAACTCTCCAGTGATAGCTTATAGGTTTATCACAAATAGGAGAGAACTGAGGACTAAACTTTGATGGTCACTTACCTTCATGCTAAATGCATCACTCTCACTATACTTGTTGCATTTTTCAGAAGCAGTTTGAGAGTTATGAGAAATGCAAAGAGATATACATAGAAGGAGAATAACACTTTACCATCTCAAATGAGTCAGAGGTAAAATGCCTCAGATCTTCGTAATTGTAATCAGTAATGTTTCAACATGTAGCTCATTTGAAGTATCAATAGATACATAGGCTAATAGTAGGACATTCTCCAAATTAACAGTATGTAAAAATTACTAGTTTAGTTTATCAGAATCAATAAATAACTACATTCCTACTGCAATACATATCACAATAAAAAATGTGAAATGAAGCAAAAAAAAACCAAAAAAAAACCACTTACTTAATAGAAGTTTCAGTTAACCGATAGCAACCTTGAATATCCAAGTGGATCAATACTGGACAAGCCTTGCTGACCATCTCAATACTATAATCAGTTATATTGTAAACACCACTGAACTTCAGAGTGGTTAATCTATTAAAGAAATTTCAAA
>NW_026380487.1:0-243 GCF_001194135.2 Octopus bimaculoides | reverse complement strand
ATCTATCTATCTATCTATCTATCTATCTAACTATCTATCTATCTGTCTGTATGTATGTCTGTCTGTCTGTTAGTCTGTTTGTCTGTTAGTCTGTCTGTCTGTCTGTCCTTTTGCTTCTCTATCTGTCTGTTTACCTCTCTACCTTTCTACCTACCTATCTATCCATCAATCGATCTGTTTATTTGTCTATTTAGATATTTCTTTCTCTCCCTCATTTGCTTTCTCTCTCTCTCTCTCTCTCTC
>NW_026380486.1:0-258 GCF_001194135.2 Octopus bimaculoides | reverse complement strand
TCTTGTAGGTAGGCATTGATCTTGGGCTGCTATGATAAACCCTTCTGTCTGTGATTTTAAACCAGAAGACACTAACTATTGATGGATAAGGGCTTTGTCAACATCGGCATTATTAGCTCTCTTTGGGTATGTCACTGAGTGGTTTTTCTTGCCATTTATCAGTAAGAATATCTAAGGCAGCAGTTTTAGCACGGGCTTTCATACGCTTAGCTTTTTCTGTGCTATATTATTATTATTATTATTATTATTATTATTATT
>NW_026380484.1:0-842 GCF_001194135.2 Octopus bimaculoides | reverse complement strand
AGTAGCTTGCTTACCAACCACGCGGTTCCGGGTTCAGTCCCACTGCGTGGTGCCTTGGGCAAGAACTTTCTACTATAGCCTCAGGCTGATCAAAGCTTGTGAGTGAATTTGGTAGGCGGAGACTGAAAGAAGCCAATCGTATATATAAATATGTGTGTGTGTCTGTGTTTGTCCCCCCACCATCGCTTTTGACAATCGATGTTGGCATGTTTATGTCCCGTAATTTAGAAGTTCGTCAAAAGAAACCAATAGAATAAGTACTAGGTTTACAAAGAATAAGTCCTAGGGTCGATTTATTCGACTAAAGGCGGTGCTCCAGCATGGCTGCAAGTCAAATGACTGAAACAAATAAAAAAAAAAAGAATAAAAGAATATATATATAAACACATACAAACACACGCACGTGTACTTGCATGCGCGCGTGTCTTTCGTTGATGTATATCATCGAAGGATATAAAACATCTGCGAGAATGACAAAAATATGCTACTTTTCTAATGAAATCCCTTGAGATTGTTTTTCTATACTGAGTCAGAGACACTCCCTTGTCAGTCGCCCTCATAAATGCAGTGAACCAGTGACTTCCACTCTCTCTCACTCCAATGCAAATTTATAACTAAGATATAATATATATATAAAACACCACAACACCGAAATATTTAAAGTATTCGGATGCAAGGTGAGGGAGAAGGATGGGATGTCTGACAGGCGGTAGGAAGGAGTGTCTGATCGGTGGGGGAACGACGGATGTGAGGTTAGCATAACACCCACCCGTGCCATCAAGAAATATATAAGGGGAATAATGACTAATAGATGCATAGATGAAGGTCTGACGTGGATACAG
>NW_026380483.1:0-349 GCF_001194135.2 Octopus bimaculoides | reverse complement strand
CACACACACACACACACACACACATACACACACACAGAAATAAAAGAACTGTACCGTTTTTTTTTCTTTTTTGTGTGTCTCCAGTATTAGGACAGTAGTAGCACAACGGTATGAAAGGACGGGGCTGAAGAGAAGGCCACATCGCTTCTAAAAACTATGAAACACACTCAAGCATATATACACACGCACACATACACACACACACGCACAAACAAGGATACAAAGGCAAGCGCACATAAGGATACATATCTCAGAAGAACAGAGTGGAGTAAGTGGAGCAAGAACACACACGGAAACGAAAGTGTCGCTGAAGAGGTCACAGACGTGTGACGAAAGATTTCCGGACAAT
>NW_026380482.1:192-371 GCF_001194135.2 Octopus bimaculoides | reverse complement strand
ATATATATATATATATACGTGTGTGTACACTTATATGCATATATATGGAAGTACATATCTATGTGTATGTGTTCATATATATTTATACATACACATATATTATGTGTGCATGTGTATGTATGTATGCATATATGTATGTATGTGCGTGTGTACATAATTTGCTACAAATATACGCATAG
>NW_026380482.1:0-182 GCF_001194135.2 Octopus bimaculoides | reverse complement strand
TATGTATGTATGTGCGTGTGTACATAATTTGCTACAAATATACGCATAGAAATATATATAAATGATACAAATGTATCTACCCACTTGTTTTTCTATATACCCATCCAGCTATATATACATACACACGCATAAATACATACAGACATACATACATATATACATACATACATACATACATACAT
>NW_026380481.1:517-682 GCF_001194135.2 Octopus bimaculoides | reverse complement strand
TTATCACCACATTTATTCCATATTAGATGGAGAGTGCTTTCCGTAGTATAAGGTTATCCTCTGTTTAGACGAACTTTCCTACCTTTTCGGACAAAACCTTTTGTAACCTTCGTCCTGTCTTTGTCCTTACATGGTTTTAATTGATATTAGCCCTTGTGGCCAATA
>NW_026380481.1:0-507 GCF_001194135.2 Octopus bimaculoides | reverse complement strand
AATTAATTATTATTATTGTTATTGTTATTATTATTATTATTATTATTATTATTATTATTATTATTATTATTATTATTATTATTATTATTATTATTATCATTATTACCAACATCATGCTATATAGTTACCAGACGACAATGAGTTCAGTGCTGTAAGTAACAGCAACAGTTCGAAGTCAATGTATGTTTTTCTTTGCTGCATTTAGTTCAATACTTACGTAATTTCCTCGTTGTAATTGAAGACGTTGATGTTGGTGGTGCTGTCGGCGTCAGTGACGTTCTTCTTGGTGGTGGAAAATAGTGTTGATGGCTTTGGTGTTGGTGGTGATGTATATGTTTTTGTTGTCATTCTTGTTGGTTGTGGTGGTAGCGTTAATAGTAGTATTCATGTTGCTCTTGGTATCGTTGCTGTTGGTGGTTTTTATTGTTGCTGATATCGGTGGAACGATGGTCTTGTTTTTAATGTTTGTGATCCTAGTTTTGTTGTTGTTGTTGTTGTTGTTGTTGG
>NW_026380480.1:0-227 GCF_001194135.2 Octopus bimaculoides | reverse complement strand
GCATGTGTGCGTGTGTGTATGTGACTGTGTGTGTGGAGTCTGTGCGTTTGTGTGTGCGGGATTATATACATGTTCGTTTGTGTGTGTATGTATACATATATACACATATATATATATAAATATATACCTATAACGTCGATCAATATATCTATCTATATAAACACATATATATGTATGTGTGTGAGTGTGTGTGTGTGTGACTGTGTGTGTGATTTTGTATGTATTTA
>NW_026380479.1:0-649 GCF_001194135.2 Octopus bimaculoides | reverse complement strand
AATCATCAATGTACTTTCCCTGATTATCTATGACTTTCTTCCATCTATTTCCAAGTTTTTAAATTCCATCAATGTAAAACTCTTTTGGTTTCAAAGCGAACAACTCTGAAATGTCAGTTTCGACCTCCTCCTGGCTTGCGAAAGTTATGTCCCCCAAATGATTCTGTAAACTACGAAACAAATGGTAGTCTGAAGGAGCAAGGTCGGGAGGATAAGGTGGATAAGGAATTTTTTCCTAACCAAGCTCTTCGATCTTCTGTAATGTGATCTTTGTAGTGTGGAGTCGCGCATTGTCCTTGCTGACAATAGACTTGAGCATTGATTGTTGCATTAGGTGGTAACAATTCAATGTGAATTACTCCTTTGTAATCCCACCAGATAGAGAGAAGAACCTTTTTCCCCTTGAAGTTCCCTTCTTGGTTGTGGTTGAGCTTTTTCCCTTTTACCAAGCCACTGTTTACGGCGTTTAACATTTCGATAGAAGATCCATTTTTCGTCACCAGTCACAAGTATATCCAAAAAGGGTGAAATGAGTTCGCGAGAATGGAGAGAAGAGCAGATGTCAATTGGGGATTTGCAGTTGCTTTCGGACAACTCACGAGGCACACATTTTCCAAGTTTAGGAACCTTTCCAAGTTGTTGAAAATGA
>NW_026380478.1:0-352 GCF_001194135.2 Octopus bimaculoides | reverse complement strand
AGCATGGCCACAGTCAAATGACTGGAACAAATAAAAGAATAAAAGAATATGTATATTCTTTTACTCTTTCTTTTACTTCATTTGACTGCGGCCATGCTGGAGCACCGCCTTCAAGTATTTTTAGTCGAATGAATCGACCCCACCTCGCCGTATTTGTTTTTTATTTTTTATAACACTGATGCTTACTCAATCAGCCTCTTTTACCAAACTGCTAAGTTGTGGGGACGTAAACACGTCAGCACCGGTTGTCATGCGGTGGTAGTGGGCAACAAATACAGACTCAAACACACACACACACATACATATATATATCCTCCATTTTCTAATTGTTACACAAATTTTGGGTAAAACC
>NW_026380477.1:0-376 GCF_001194135.2 Octopus bimaculoides | reverse complement strand
TATATATATATGTGTGTACATATATATATGTATGTGTGCATATATATATGCCTGTGTATATATATATCACCCAAAACATGCAAACATGGATATTAAAACCGATGGTATATATGTGTGTGTATGTGTATTAATTGATAGAAGCACTATATATTGTGGAGATAGAAGTGCTACATAAATTTACAAATGTGTTTTTTAGTAAACATGCATTTTAACCTTGCTGTGGAAACTATAGAATCTCTTCCTGATCAGGAAAACCAATCAACCTGTTAAGTGACAACACTATTTACCACTTCCTCAGAGATCAGTTACTCATTTTCCTGAGAGGATAGTAGCTTATAACTGTTTATACTATACACAACCTTGGATAAAACTAAGT
>NW_026380476.1:0-375 GCF_001194135.2 Octopus bimaculoides | reverse complement strand
GTTTCCGTTAATTTCCCTTAGTTCCCGTTAGTTTCCGTTCCTTTCCGTTAATTTCCGTTAGTTTCCGTTATTTTCCGTTGGTTTCGGTTACTTTCCGTTAGCTTCCGTTACTTTCCGTTACTTTCCGTTAATTTCCGTTAGTTTCCGTTACTTTCCGTTGGTTTCCGTTAATTTCCGTTAGTTTCCGTTAGCTTCCGTTACTTTTCGATACTTTCCGTTATTTTCCGTTCTTTTCCGTTCCTTTCCGTTAATCTCCGTTATTTTGCGTTAATTTCCGTTAGTCTCCGTTAGTTTCCGTTACTTTCCGTTAGTTTCCGATACTTTACGTTTCCTTCCGTTATTTTCAGTTACTTTCCGTTAGTTTCCGTTATATTC
>NW_026380475.1:0-346 GCF_001194135.2 Octopus bimaculoides | reverse complement strand
ATATATATATATACATATATACATACATACATACATATATAAATATGTATATATATATAAGTAACATATACATACATACATGTATGTATAAGTAACACCCACTGATTATATGTTAGTTACTCTGAGTTTTACATCGTAATTGTTAATTAATTAAACTCTAATTATACTATACCGTGTTTACTGACTATGAATGTTGCATGTTTATGCAATGAAAATTTTTTTTTTTAAATTCCAAGCAAATTCCGATAAGGCTCTATGGGCAAACTGTTTTACTGTAGGTGCAAATCTCAATGGATAAAAAGTTAATTCTTTCACACACACACACATACAAATGCATGCACACACA
>NW_026380474.1:0-239 GCF_001194135.2 Octopus bimaculoides | reverse complement strand
CCCATAGCCCTTCCACTATTTGTTTAAACTCTCAAGGGAAATAACCCAAATCACCTGCATTTACAGTTGTTAGTTTTTAGTGAAGCAATCAATATTTGATTCTCATGAACAGCAGACCTAATTCTGCATTTCACTACTCACAGTTTTCAACTGCTATACCTTATTATTGCACTTTCTTTATGCATGTAGACTTTCAATGCCCATAACTCCGATAATTCTGCATTTTTCCAGTTAAACGT
>NW_026380473.1:0-217 GCF_001194135.2 Octopus bimaculoides | reverse complement strand
GTCTGTAGACAAGATATCTCAAGAACCGCTGGATGGATTCAGATGAAACTCTCAGAGATGTTTGACCTCGTGACTGGCATGAACGGATTTGATTTTGGGATCGATCCGGTACCGAACAAGGATTCTGGATTATTTTTCTTTTTTTTGTTTTTGTTTTCTACTTAATCTTTGAGAGCGGTCGGGTTCATTTTTAGTATTCTCATTTGTGAGAGCAGTC
>NW_026380472.1:0-361 GCF_001194135.2 Octopus bimaculoides | reverse complement strand
TGATGGTGGTGGTGGTGAAGATGCTGATGATACAAGAAGCGTGTCCCGACATTCTCCATCTTGTGTCAGAACATGCTGGAACAAGATCAGAGGATCCTGTCTGTCTGTCTGTACCTGTATTTCTCTTTATTGCATATGCGTGTGTTTTTTTCTTCATATATGTATGTACGTACGTATGTATGTATACATGTATGTATGTATGTATGTATTTATGCATGTATGTATATGTATAGGTATAAGTACATATATACATATATATATGTATGTATATATATGCATATATATGTTGTGTGTGTATATATATATGTGTGTATGTATGTCTATATATGTATGTATATATATATATATATATATATATATA
>NW_026380471.1:0-212 GCF_001194135.2 Octopus bimaculoides | reverse complement strand
CACACACACACACACACACACATTCTCAGTGCTATATATAGATATCTTATATCTTCAGCAACAACAACAAAAAGATGTCAAAACTGAGGTTAGAAGACAAAGAATGAATTATAAATGATTGTTATCACGAAAATCTTCTTTTTACAAAATGGATTTTACAAATCACAAATAAAACACAGTCATATGTATGTGTGTACGTGTGCGTGTGTGTG
>NW_026380470.1:0-213 GCF_001194135.2 Octopus bimaculoides | reverse complement strand
CTATCTATCTATCTATCTATCTATCTATCTATCTATCTATCTATATCTGTTTCTATTTTAATTTTTTTCGCTTTTATTTAATTTTTAGAAGTTTTTTTTTGTTATTAGTACATTTCTTTTTCTCAATGTTTTACTGTTTTTCTCCCCTCTCAGCACTTTTACCGTTAATTATTATTATTATTATTATTATCATTATTATTATTATTATCATTA
>NW_026380469.1:0-290 GCF_001194135.2 Octopus bimaculoides | reverse complement strand
GTGTGTGTGTGTGTGTGTTATTTAGCTTTAGTAGGAACTCATTATTAAAGACTGGAAGTTAAATACCTTCACGCATTTCTATTGTTATTTGCTGCTTGCTTTTGTGTATGTGTTTTATTTCGTTTGGGGTCACTCATAAAGCCTTTATTTGTTTCTCAAGTTATGTAAACTTACAGCGATTTCTTTTTTTTTTTCCACATCTTCAGCATGGAAGCTTTACTGCTATTTCTCTGTTCCCCATATTCTTTTTCTGATTTATACTCTTAAATCAACATATTTTTTATCCATCC
>NW_026380468.1:0-666 GCF_001194135.2 Octopus bimaculoides | reverse complement strand
TTGGTTGTTTCATTTTGCCTTCTCCTTCCTTTCCTTCTTCATGTTTGTGTTCCGCCCTTCCTTTTTTTGTGGTGGGAACTGTTTTCCTCTGGTGGTCCAATGGGGTGAGGGCTCCTTTCCTTTGTAGGACCACTGGCACAGAGGGACTTCTAGTTGCTGCTTCCTTGGCTCCACTATCCTTTTCTGCCTGGTCATTCACGGGGGTGGGTGATCCATTCTTTTGAGGAACCTCTGGATCAAAGAGACTTCCAGGTGTTGCTTTCTTTTCATCTTCTCCATCCTTATCAGCCTTTCCACAATAGTTTTCGATTATGACATCCAGGGTGTCAATGTGTGGTCTGATGAGCGTATAGGATCGGAGGAATTCATTCTTCTTCTGCTCCATCTGATCAGTGGTTCTGTGAAAGCCATTGTTTCTCAGGGCAGCAGTTATGTTGTTTGGCGGAGATATATATAAACATAATTGAGGGATCAGCAAACATTTGCTTCACCACATACCGAAGTTCAGAAATAGCAGCTAAAAAAGCTGAGACTTCAACAGATAGCATTACTTGTAACTCACAAAGGCAAAAACAAGAAGAAAAAACAATGAAAACTAACCGTTCGAAGTTTGAAGTTCGAACGGTTAGTTTTCATTGTTTTTTCTTCTTGTTTTTGCCTTTGTGA
>NW_026380467.1:0-1071 GCF_001194135.2 Octopus bimaculoides | reverse complement strand
AATAGATAGATAGATAGATAGATAGATAGACAGATACGTATATATATATATACGTACGTATATATGTGTATGCGAGTTTATACGTGTGTATGTATGCATATATAAGCATGCAAGTGGGTACATGTGAATATATATGATTATAGATATAGATATTTTATATAAGCAGCTGCCATATATACTCAACTCGTTCAGGCTTAGTAGCCCTTCCTCTTTGATTTCACCATCCTGTTTTTGTTACCAACTTTGACCCTCTGCAAAATCCCAAATTTTATTTAATTTGCTTTGCGGGAGCAACTGTTTTGTCGAAACGTATCTTGTCGAAATACGAAGTAGAAAAACAGCCGACAACTGATGATGGGGCGTTTTTTTATGTTGCTTGTCTTGTTTTCCATTCGTTTCTTTCGTTGTTCGCAAAAGAAGTTCGTATTCCATATTTTCTTATTTCGTATTTCATGTTGTTTTCGTAATTCATGTTGTTTACGTTCTGTGGTGTCTTGTGCCCATATATGCATGTATATATACATATGTATGTATGTACATATATGTATGTATGCATATATATTTATATATTATTTATATTATCATTATTACTATTATATATAATATGAATGTATTATATGCCGGAAGCTCCAATATGAACAGATAATGAACACACAGAACAACCGTTGGCTCGCTGTGTCCCCAAAACATGTACCGAGAGTGATAAAAATCAAGCATCCAGTCAACATCATGGTGTTTGGAGTGATCATTAGTGATGACAACGTTATGCCTCCATTCATCTTCCCACACGGGCTCAGACTCAACACGGAACCCTACATCAAGTGCCTGGAGGAGGTGGTACTCCCTTGGGTCAAGAGGGTGTCTGCTGGAAGACTCTATGTCTGGCAACAGGACTCTGCACCATGCCAGACAAGCAGGAGAACCCAGTCATAGTTTCAGACAATTTCTGCGACCACACCACCCTTGACATCTGGCCACCTAACTCCCCAGATTGCAACCCCCTTGGTTATTATGTGCAGGTCGCAGTTGAGTGAGAGACCAACAAAACTCCTTGTAACATCAAAGATGAAC
>NW_026380466.1:0-264 GCF_001194135.2 Octopus bimaculoides | reverse complement strand
TATATATATATGCATGTGTGCTGTTGCAAGTGTGTATGTGTGTGTATCTCTCTGCCTCACACAATGCGTGTGCGTATTTGGTGAATTTGCATATGACTGAGAAACACCGTGTGTGAGTTTATGTGTGTGGTTGTATGTGCGTTTGTACGTGAATATATCTGTGTATGTGTATGTGTGATTGTGTGTGTGAGCATATACATGTATGTAGTTGTGCGTACGTGTGTGCGCGTGTGTGTGTGTGTGTGTGTGTGTGTGTGTGTGTGT
>NW_026380464.1:0-619 GCF_001194135.2 Octopus bimaculoides | reverse complement strand
AATGATGATAGAGCAGAACATGAGAAAGATGATAATGATAACAAAAGGAGATGATGATGATTACCATGATGATTATTACAGGAGGTGATGATGATTGTTTTAATGATGACAGAGGTAACAATAATAATAACACTAATGATAGATATGATGACAATGATAATAATAATAGGTATAATGACGATGATGATGATGATGATGAAGATATCAGTAATAACAATAATGTAATGATAGAGATAATGATAACATAGACGACGATGATTATAGAGTTGAGGATGGTAATAGCAAGAAGAGGATGACGATGATGATGATGAGTACGATGATGATGATGAGTACGATGATGATGACTACGAGGATGATGATGATGATGATGATGACACAAAGGAAATAGGAAAACATCAGTAAACAGGTCACAGATGAACAAGTAACAACAATTTGTGGAGCCAGCAGTGAAATAGGAGCACAGCCATGAATGCCTTTTGTGTTTGACTGTATTTCAGGAACAGAGAAAATAAACACTTCTGAAAGCTTAGCATATTTCTGTGAAATATTATAATCCAGAGTAGATGCGTGTGTTGTTGTGTTATGTGTGTGTGTGTGTGTGTGTGTGTGTGTGTGTGTG
>NW_026380463.1:0-385 GCF_001194135.2 Octopus bimaculoides | reverse complement strand
CTACTACAAGTAATCAACTGACTATATATGGATTGAACTAAAAGTAAAAGTTAGTAAAACCCACTGTAATCCTCCTGTGACTAACCAATCATTAATCATTAACCTCGTGCAGACTGGAGGAGAGTGGTTATTGTGCAACAGCTGCAGCATAACGCAACAACATAGCGAGAGATGGAGAGAGAGACGATTATTATGATGATGATGCAATGGAGAAATGACCAGATGTTAGGCATAACCCATTTTTCACCTTCTACTTGTATACATTCCAATGTTGTTTTTAGCCTAAACTTATTATTTTGGGCTGACCAAAGAATTACTTCCATACAACAGACATTTATTCTAATTAAAAAAAATCTCTGTTTTTATCTTAACAAAAAAAAAAAAA
>NW_026380462.1:0-637 GCF_001194135.2 Octopus bimaculoides | reverse complement strand
TTAATGTGACAGTCTCATGAAGGGAATAATACTACTGCTATTTAGCCCTACGAAGCAGCACCCCTTCCTGTCGGCCTTGACACATTTCCTGTGTACTTATGTTTACAAGGGGGAGACAAGCACCTCCATTTAGCTAAGCCTGCATCCGGGGACATGCTTCTGAGTCTTTGCTCGTCATCAGTCTGGAGTAGCAATGGCCTGCTAGTTGAAGATGTCTGTCAAGCTCTCGTAAACATATAATAATTCTACTGAAACACATTCACTGATTTCAAAAACAGAAATATAGTAAATCTCAAAAAAAAAAAAAAACGAAGAACACACAAAAAAAAAAACAACAACGCGAGGACGTGGTACATGTAAAGTATTAGCAGACGCTCAGGAAAGGAAAAAAAGATGGTTTTACGTTTCGAGCAAAGGTCCAATAGTAGACGGAGGAAAAAAATCGCCAACGATTCATATGTGGTTACATTTAACAACAAACATCAAATAGGACGTACACATGGATTGTATTAGATGGAAAAAAGAGTGGGTGTATAACGTTTCGAGCATTGCTCTTCATCCGAAAGAGAAGGGAGGAAAGGTCCGGAGGGGAAGAAAGTCAAAGAAAAGCATGGGTGTGTGGTTACATGGCTGTAAA
>NW_026380461.1:114-237 GCF_001194135.2 Octopus bimaculoides | reverse complement strand
ACATACATATACATACATACATATATGTACATATGTATATACTTATATATATATATGTGTGTATATATATGTATATATACATATGTACATATATATACATATGTACATATATATGTATATATA
>NW_026380461.1:0-104 GCF_001194135.2 Octopus bimaculoides | reverse complement strand
ATATACATATGTACATATATATACATATGTACATATATATGTATATATATATGAACATATATATTTGTGTATATATATATACATATATATTTGTGTATATATAT
>NW_026380460.1:0-350 GCF_001194135.2 Octopus bimaculoides | reverse complement strand
ATGTTAATCTTAGTGTTCCTCTTGATAAATACTTCGCGTAGCAAATTAATTTATTTCCTAATTAGAGTTCGTAATTATTGTTCCCCCCCAAAAATGTAGATGTTTTTATCTTTCATTCCATTCGAAATTTCCCGTAATAGTGGTTTGGATTTTGGCTACTCCTTCTAGTGTGTTAGATGTCCTATGATGTTCATCTCTTACGTGTTTAAATGTACACTGCATTTATATGAATAATATTTAGTAGTCTATTGGCTAGTTTTCTAAATGCTAGGCCATTGATATTCTTCTATTCTTTCATTCTTTTTTCGCTTCAGTCATTTTGACTGCGACCATGCTGGAGCACCGCCTGT
>NW_026380459.1:0-237 GCF_001194135.2 Octopus bimaculoides | reverse complement strand
TTTTACAGATTTTTACAGTTCCAGTGACGGATTGAATATATAGTCTTGCGAAAAGCCTTTTTACAGTGCTTAGAAAGGGTGTAGGACCACTGCAATAAATTTGTGAATCTGACAAGGGAATATGTGCAATAAAATCCTACTTAACTGATCCTCCTTTATTTTTCCCGAAGGTATATATATATATATATACACATATATTCCTTTACTTGCTTCAGTCATTTAACTGCGGCCATGCTG
>NW_026380457.1:140-303 GCF_001194135.2 Octopus bimaculoides | reverse complement strand
CGTTTGTACGTACGTTCATTCGTTATTTCCTGCCTACGTAATACGTACGTGCGTTCGTTCGATCGTTCACACGTACGTACGTAGGTAGGTTCGTTCGATCGTTCACACGTACGTACGTACGTTCGTTCGTTCGTACGTTGGTTCGTTTGTACGTACGTTCATT
>NW_026380457.1:0-130 GCF_001194135.2 Octopus bimaculoides | reverse complement strand
TCGTTATTTCCTGCCTACGTAATACGTACGTACCTTCGTTCGTTCTTACTTACGTACGTACGTAAGTTCGTTCGATTCTGCGTTCGTACGTACGTAAGTTCGTTCGTTTCTTCGTTCGTACGTACGTACG
>NW_026380456.1:0-292 GCF_001194135.2 Octopus bimaculoides | reverse complement strand
TTTTCTATGTACTATGCTGGATACATGGAGTGTTCGTCTGATATGTTGATATTTTGTTTATTTATTTCTGTGTCTTGACTACACGTGTAATGATGAGTAAAGAATGCAATAATTACAAAATCATGATTTACCATTAAGTTTTTTTTTTTAAGAGGATCGCTTCGAGAGTTGTATCCCCTCGCGTTTTTATTATGGTAGTTTGATTTATAGAGTCCCCCCTAGCGTGAGGCATTTATGAATACTAATGCCCTTAATATAAATAAATATATTTATAGGGAATAATTGATGGATT
>NW_026380455.1:0-214 GCF_001194135.2 Octopus bimaculoides | reverse complement strand
ACAGACAGACAGACAGACAGACAGACAGATAGACAGACAGACAGACGGACAAAGAGATTTCTTTATTAGCAACACAGGAACGAACACAGTGGGGATAATATAATGTAGAATTGTCCCCTCTGTGTTCGGTCCTGAGTGGCTAATATAGGAATTTACGCATCTATCTATCTATCTGTCTGTCTGTCTCTCTAACAATCTATCTATCTAGATAGAT
>NW_026380454.1:0-295 GCF_001194135.2 Octopus bimaculoides | reverse complement strand
GAATTTACAGATATACCCATATCACGTGATTTCAAACTCTGAGATATTGGTCTTCGTATTTTTCAGTGAGTATCGCTGACTGAGATTAAACTAATACTCACCTAGTCATGCTTGTTGAAAAACGTTGAAAGACTAGCGCCATATTCAAACGATAGAAATGCATAATCATGTATAAATAAAGATATTATCATAAATGACAATAACATAAGTATCTAGCACGCATAAAAACTAAAAAATTAAATTCCTAAATTTATAATTAAGAGTACAGTATAGTACCAGTGTTGCTAGAAATAAC
>NW_026380453.1:0-274 GCF_001194135.2 Octopus bimaculoides | reverse complement strand
TCGTTCGTTGGATCGTTCGTTTGTTCTTTTGTGCATTCGTATGTACGTACTTTCTTTCGTTAGTTCATTCGATCGTTCGTTCATTGGTTCATTCGTACGTACGTTCATTCGTTCTTTCGTTCGTTCATTCGTACGTACGTACGTTCGTTCTTATATTCGTACGAAAGTACGTTCGTTCGTTCGGTCGTTCGTACTTACGTATGTACGTACGTTCGTTCGTTCGATCGTTCGTTTGTTCTTTTGTGCATTCGTACGTACGTACGTTCGTTCGTAC
>NW_026380452.1:1320-2423 GCF_001194135.2 Octopus bimaculoides | reverse complement strand
TATATATGAACTTATATACTTATATGTATATACATATATTTAAGTATATACATACATATGCACATAGAATTTATATACGTGTATATATAATCTATCTATCTAGCAACATACACACACACACACACACACACACACACATATATATATATATAGATAGATATATATATACATATACACACATAGATACATGCAAACGTACATATATATACATAAATAACATACATACGCAAGCCATTAGACACGCATACTCGCACATATCGCCACCACTTTCATATTTTATCTATATACAATTCTATAAACATATATTTCGACATTGGAATAAATAGGGTGGGGGCAGCGTCTCGAAAGTCAAAACTTATGGAAAGTTCAGCTAGATACAAACCAATTTACTTATGACTAACCTCGGAGGATTTCTCCATCATAAAGCACAGCAGAGGAAGCTCGTCCTCTCAAAGGAATACTGGTAGACGAAATGTTTTTACCTATTCTTTTCATATCTTCACATTCGCCATTACTCGCCCCTCTACGTTGTTGAACGGAAGGCCAAAGCGATGGTAGCTTACATATGACGTCAGTCTCGTCTGCTGGTTATACGTACTAACAACTAGACAATGTTCGTTGATTAAAAGGAAGTCGTGCATAGTATTACTAATAAGTTTATAGGTAGGGATAGACTCACTGGCCTTGTTTTTACGCGTGCGCGCGCAAACACACACACACACACACACACACACACACACACACACACACACACACACACACACACACACACACACACACTCATGTAAGAAACTCAAATTCCAATAAACACACATTCATATACATATATACGCACAAACAATCTTACGTCGTGTACACAATATATATATATTGTCGCATTAATATATATATATAGGGAAAAAGAGAGAGATACACACATATACATATACATATATACATATACATTTATATATATATACCTATATATATATATATACATACATATACATATGTGTGTATGTGTTTGTGAATGTATATATGTGTGTGTATCTCTCTCTTTTTCCCCATATATATGTGTATATGTGTGTGTGTGTGTGTGTATGTGTGTGTGTGTAAGATATATA
>NW_026380452.1:0-443 GCF_001194135.2 Octopus bimaculoides | reverse complement strand
ATATGTATGTATGTGTATATGTTTGTGTGTCTGTGTTTCTCCCTCCCCCAACATCGCTTGACAACTGATGCTGGTGTGTTTACGTCCCCGTAACTTAGCGGTTCGGCGAAAAAGTCCGATAGAATAAGTACTAGGCTTCCAAAGAATAATTCCTGGGGTCGATTCGCTCGACTAAAGGCGGTGCTCCAGCATGGCCGCAGTCAAATAACTAAAACAAGTAAAAGAGTAAAAGAGTAAAAAAGAGTATGTTCTCGATAAGATTTCTTATAAGATTACTTAATAAATCCGCCCTCAGCTTCGGTGACAGCTTCTATGTTGTATCGGAATCGTCGAAGCAACCCACCAGAGGCTTCCAATTCCATTCAGATTTTGTGAACAAATGATCTTGCAACATTTTCATCATTGGCCCTATTTCTAAATGATCAGGTTTCGTACATGTGGCA
>NW_026380451.1:0-463 GCF_001194135.2 Octopus bimaculoides | reverse complement strand
TACTCAGTTTTCTCCATTTTCCTTGTAAACTCGAAGTTTGTTTATTCAAATACATATATCTATAAATATATTATATGTATATTAAGTCATAAATGACAGAAATAGTCTGATGAAATTTTATTTAACAATAAGAAAATTCTAATATCACAACAAATTGTTTTGTAATTTAAATCAAACCATTTCTCTGTCATTTATAACTTTATACACTCCCAATTATTTTCTCTTGTATTGTACTATATATTCTATATGTTTTGTAGAATGATGTATTCAAGAGCTTTTTTATGACAATTAAAAGATTGCTTGAATCCATATATTGTGACTTAGATATATATATATATTCTTTTATTCTTTTACTTGTTTCAGTTGTTTTGTTTGACTGCAACCATGCTGGAGCACTGCCTTTAGTTGAACAGATCAATCCCAGGACTTATTCTTTGTAAGCCTAGTAATTATTCTATCGGTC
>NW_026380450.1:1495-1856 GCF_001194135.2 Octopus bimaculoides | reverse complement strand
TCTGTTCTTGTAACCATTATATTCTCGAGTGTTTTCCTGAGGTTTCTCTCTTCCACAGTCATATCCTCTCTTATTTCAGGGTTTTCTACATAATATTGATTGGCCGGCGTCTCCTCCACAACGTATTCGCTTATCTTCACCTACGTTATTCTCCTCGAGATTCTCAACTCAGCAGAGGTTTTACCTGTTATATGAATCTGAGCCTCATTAAGACAGCCTCTATTCCGAATTAATTAATTAATTAATTAATTAATTATTTTATTTATTTATTTATATATTTATTTATTATTATTATTATTATTATTATTATTATTATTATTATTATTATTATTATTATTATTATTATTATTATTATTATTAT
>NW_026380450.1:0-947 GCF_001194135.2 Octopus bimaculoides | reverse complement strand
TTATTATTATTATTATTATTATTATTATTATTATTATTATTATTATTATTATTATTATTATTATTAAGGCGGCGAGCTGGCACAATCGTTAGTACGCTGGGCGAAATGCTTAGCGGTATTTCGTCTGCTGCTACGTTCAGAGTTCAAATTCCACCGTGGTCGACTTTGCCTTTCATACTTTCGGGGTCGATAAATTAAGTAAGTACCAGTTGCGTACCGGGGTCGATCTAATCGACTTAATCCCTTCCCCCAAATTTGAGGCCTTGTGCTTTCAGTAGAAAGGAATATTATTACTATTATTATTATTATTAGTAGTAGTAGTAGTAGTGGTGGTGGTGGTGGTGGTGGTGGTAGTAGTAGTAGTGTGCCAACGCTCTGTTCTTAATCGATATTTACATGTCTATTGTTAGAGCTCCCCATTATCCTTATTCAACTCATCTCCAGGTGGAACGGAGATTTCTTTTACTTGTCCCGTCTCTCTCTCTCTGTCTCTCTCTGTGTCTCTCTCTCTCTTCCTTTCTATCATTCTTTCCCACACCAACCCATCCACTTCTCTCTCGTTTGATTTATGCTGAATCTAGACAATTCTTCTCGTTATTAACGTTTCTTTTAAAGAGATTACGATGGCGGGAAAAGGTCATCTCCCAAAGCTCTTAAAGGTCATCATTGAAAGATCAGGATTGTCAAGATAAAAAAGGAAAACCCAAATAGCTAAAGGTGAAATTCCTACAAGAAAAAATAAAAAATAAAAATTGGAGCATGGAGCAAAAACATAGACGAGAATAAATTATCTAAAGGTATTAGTCATGGCTATATGGTTAAAAAGCTTGTTTCGCTACCATGTGGTCTCGGGTTCAGTCCCACTGCGCGGTACCTTGGGTGAGTTTCTTCTACTGTAGGCGCAGGTGTAGCTGTGTGGTAAGAAACTTGCTTCCCAACGACATGGT
>NW_026380449.1:0-347 GCF_001194135.2 Octopus bimaculoides | reverse complement strand
TATCCGTATATACACGGCTTCATACCTTTCTTCTTATCTGGCATTTCCCAGGTAACACATTACAAAATAACTTCCACCTTCTCCCCGTCGCTGTTTGTTTTTCATTTCCCTCCATCACGCTCCTTTCTATCTCTCTTCGTTCCCTTTCATCTGTTATCGTTCAACCTCCCAACCACCCACCCACCGCCACCACCGACATCTCATTTCATCGTAAATAAAAGCTCAGACTAAAGCTGCTTCTTTTATCCTTTCACTCCTTCATCTCTTCCTTTCGTCTTCACAACTTTTCACAACTTTTGCTTCTCTTTTCATCTTTTCTCTTCTTCTTCTTCTTCTTCTTCTTCTTC
>NW_026380448.1:0-287 GCF_001194135.2 Octopus bimaculoides | reverse complement strand
ATTATTATTATTATTATTATTATTATTATTATTATTATCATTATTCACTATTGCTGTCGCATCCAGCAGCAATGGCATCATTGCTGCCACCTCCCACATTGTCATCGTTTTCGTAGCCATTGTCGACACCATTATCCTCGCTGAATGTTGCATTGTATAATCAAAGCCAACCGAATGAACCTCGTGCAAAATAATTTTTAAAATATTTAGGATTTATGAATGCGTATGCTTGTTAACAAACATACAAATATATATATGTGGATGTGTATATATATATATATATATAT
>NW_026380447.1:0-822 GCF_001194135.2 Octopus bimaculoides | reverse complement strand
TTTGCTTTTGATAATTTTGTGTGAACCTAAAATTTTGTTCATTGTTTTATTTCTTGTGAGGATGGATAGATTTTGGATTACAATGTTAAAGGCTTCGTTATTTCTAGGGTTATGTGTGGAGATGTATGGGAGTATTTTTAAGTCTGGTTTAGTATTTCGGTTGACTTCTCTTAATGTTCGTATGTCTATTTCCTTAGCTCGTTTAATTCCATCATTTATTAATGATATTGGGTAATGTCTTTTGATTAGTATTGATCTGAGTTCAAGGAGTCTTCGTACACGAGTATAGGTGTCCGAAACTATGGTACAGATTCTTTTCGCTAGATTATAAGATATATTAATTTTTATGCGTTTCATGTTTAGTGAGGCCCTTTCCATGTATCTGAAGTAAAGAGGATAAGTTTTTAGGTGTTTTCTGTGGGTTGTATTGTACTATCATCTCATAGTAAATATTATTTTCCAACATGGAGAGTATTAACTTTTTGTAGTACTCTGTGTCCATCACCACTACCGCACTTCCTTTGTCGGCTTTTTTAATGGTAAGGTTTATATCGTTTTTTAATTCGATTAGGTATTTCCATTCATTTACATTAAGTTTGGATTTAATTCGTTGCTTTTGTAGGGTATTAAAAGGAAAACTGGTAATGTGTTCACAAAAAGCATCAAGTGCTTTATTTCTGCCTTTTGTAAGACATTATTCACTTTTGTTTTTTACTATTGACTCACCTTCGCTGGTGTAGTTGTGAAGTGCTTCTGTGAGGCGCAATTTTCCGCAGAAATCCATAGTGTTATCCTTAATTTCATTCGGGTTCGATCTGCGAG
>NW_026380446.1:0-332 GCF_001194135.2 Octopus bimaculoides | reverse complement strand
AAGAGTGATACAGATGTTAGTGTTTATGTGGGTTGTTCTTCGGATAAGATATTTAGGAGAATTTCTTGTCACTTTAATACGTTTAGAGATAGGAGTAAAATAGCTAGTACTAGTCTTAGTAGGTTTATTTGGGGGTTAAAAGAACAAAATAAGAACTTTTCGTTAGAATGGTCTATTATAGGGAGGAATTTCCCATACGATAAGGGTAGGAGGTATTGCAACTTGTGCAATCTTGAGTTGTTTATAATGGGTTCAGATGTGTTCACGTTCGCAAACATACTAATTTTTGGTTTAGATAATTTCATTGTTTATTTCTCCTATAGCAGAACTTT
>NW_026380445.1:0-231 GCF_001194135.2 Octopus bimaculoides | reverse complement strand
TAGATAGATAGATAGATAGATAGATAGATAGATAGATAGATTCTTTTACTGGTTTTAGTATTTTAACTGTAGCTATGCCAGTATACCATCTTCAAGGAGTTTAGTTTGATCATATTGAGAGCCAGGATGTGTATTTCAGCTTGTTATTTATTTTGTCACTGTCTATTCATTTAACTGCTGAGTTGTTGGAGTTACGTACGTACGTATGTATGTATGTATGTATGTATGTAT
>NW_026380444.1:1064-1177 GCF_001194135.2 Octopus bimaculoides | reverse complement strand
AAGGGAGTAGAGTAGTCTATAGTGTTCGCGTAAGCGCACCAATCCGTATATTCGCATATACTTATAAACTAAACCACACTCGATAAAAACACACACACATGCTCACCCACATA
>NW_026380444.1:841-951 GCF_001194135.2 Octopus bimaculoides | reverse complement strand
ACGCAAAAAAATTATAGGGCTAAAAGCAAAAACAGAAGAAAGTGTGAGAATGCTATAAGTTTAAAACGCGTCTAATATGCGCATATTTTCGCATGCACGCACATACATCT
>NW_026380444.1:617-731 GCF_001194135.2 Octopus bimaculoides | reverse complement strand
GGGAGAAAACAGAAAAATATGTGTGGAAAAAATACAAAACATTAACTCTAAAATTATGAAAAATAAAAAATATAAAAAATCCAAGTAAAAAGTATAGAAGGATAAAAAGCTTAT
>NW_026380444.1:0-571 GCF_001194135.2 Octopus bimaculoides | reverse complement strand
CAGTAAAAATATTAAAAATATATAAGAAATCTAAGTAAAAAGTATAGAGAAATAAAAAGCTTATACATAGACACAATATAGAAAGCAATAGGAATATAAAAGGAAATAGTTAATAGAATGTAGATTTTAGAATCTATGGTCCCGTTAGAAATACATAACTGGCGGATACATTTCATATTTGTAGGAGTACACACTTTTCTCTTTTCAATGCTGTTCCTATCAACAACAAATTACACCACAATTTCTTGTTTCCCATTTAAAAGTATTGATTTTATATTCTATGTTGAAACCTAACTGTTGAGACTCAGTATTTCACATTTTATCACAAATCTGTCCTATACTATTGCTTGTGAACTCACTCTCATGTTATCTGAGTCATAAGAATATCGGGAGTATTGAAAAGATGTATACAGGGAAGTTTCATTGGCAACATATTTCTAAATATTTAATTATTCGCATCTTTCCACTTTTCTCTTTACTGCACATCTCTCTGTCTCATCAAATTCCTTCACTCCATAAGTGTTTGTGAATTTGCATTAGTGTATTTGTGTGTCTGCGTGTGTGTGTGTGT
>NW_026380443.1:3982-4776 GCF_001194135.2 Octopus bimaculoides | reverse complement strand
TATCACCCAATAGATCTAAGATTAAAAGAATTCTCAGTCCTGGCTCCAGTGTATTTTCTGCAGGCAGAATTCAAAGTTAGGCTTAAGGTCAGTAATTTCGAAAGACAAAGACAAATGTCACTTGACCGGTAGACTGCATTACCTACTACCGAAGGGATGAAAGGCAAAGTTGACCTCGATAGAATTTGAACTCAGAACTTAAAGAGTCTGAACAAATGCTGTCAAGAAATTGCAGTACAATGGTTCTCAATCTTTTCAGTACTATCTAAATGAATAATTCTCCGGACCCTATGCTTTAGAAAGGGCTGTCTACTCAGCAAACTTTGGACCCTACTCATAGAAACACTAATCTTTCTTTGAGTACCTCCTTCTCCGAAGGTTCGCGAACCTGAACTTTGAAACCGAATGAGCCCTTTTATTATTATTATTTTGAAGATTGTAGGGTGTTATAGGATGAAATTTAACTGATATTATAGTGGCATAAGTCATCCGACTGTTCATGGGGAAGTATCCGCCGGTGCTCTGCTGTGGAATCGGTAACGTGGTTTTGCGTACAGAAAAAGTCTTAAGGAATTGCGAATGAAAAGAGTTGCAGCAAAATTTGTGCCTCGCTTGCTTATGGAAATCAAAATCCTTAAATGTGTGACGTGAACCTAAAGAACGGACCCTTTTTCGAAGGTCATCGCTGGTGACGAAAGTTGGTACTACAGAGTTTGCAGATGTGGAAAAGTTGAAAAAAAAAAAAAAAAATACGGAAGGTTTAAAAGGCATTATTTCGCATGAGTTCCAGCACT
>NW_026380443.1:0-171 GCF_001194135.2 Octopus bimaculoides | reverse complement strand
TAATAATAATATTAATAATAATAATAATAATAATAATAATAATAATAATAATAATAATAATAATAATAATAATAATAATAATAATAATAATATTAATAATAACAATATTAATAATAATAATAACCACCCCCAGTACTTGAAAATGATCACATTGCACTCCTCTAGAACTTC
>NW_026380442.1:0-645 GCF_001194135.2 Octopus bimaculoides | reverse complement strand
GGTGGGGGGGGGGCAAGAGACTTAATTCTTAATTTAACTCTAGCTCACTTCGTTTCGTAGTGGTTTTTAGAGCAACCACAAACCGGATGCGTTTTTTTCACCAACAAACTACTTTCTTTGTTTAGCTTATCTGAAGATCGTTTCAGTAAACTTGAGGGAAATATTTCAATCCAATGCAATTATAACACATACTGGAATTCCTTATACTACTCGTAGCTTCAGCTTCCTTTTCTAGTTTCAAAGTGAGAACCTTATCTTATCAAGATCTCAAATTTCACTTACATTCACAATCTTAATTAATCCTAGGAAAGTAACTCACCTCAGACTATAATTAATAAATAATGACTTATGCTCTTTGCCATCCGATACCCCTTTCATGTCATCAAATATTCTGATCACCATTGTTAAGCATTTTCTCCGTAGTCAAGTAAAATTAAAGAGAAACATTTATCTGAGGAGAGAAGATTGTTCGGAAGATATTCCTTAATATGGAAATTGAAGTCATGAAGTATCACCACTACGGTGTTACGCACAATAAATATTCAACTGGTGTATCATTTAATTTGAATTTGTTCGCGTAAAAACATACATATATATACATATGTGTGTGTGTGTTTGTGTGTGTGTATGTATATGTATGTATAT
>NW_026380441.1:0-369 GCF_001194135.2 Octopus bimaculoides | reverse complement strand
GGTTGGTAAGCAAGCTACTTACCACACAGCCACTCCTACGCCTTATTTAATTCTTTGAATGTCAATTATTAACTTCTTTCCGTATTATTCCTTACTTTCTAAGATATATTTTTCGTTTCTTTCATTTCGACAAAGGAGCACTCCGTCGCTTACGACGTCGAGCGTTCCAGTTGATCCGATCAACAGAACAGCTTGCTCGTGAAATTAACGTGCAAGTGGCTGAGAACTCCACAGACACGTCTACCCTTTACATAGTTTTCAGGGTGATTCAGCGTGATACAGAGTGTGACAAGGCTGGCCCCTTTGAAATACAAGTACTACTCATTTTCGCTAGCTGAGTGGACTGGAGCAACGTGAAATAAAGTGTCT
>NW_026380440.1:0-648 GCF_001194135.2 Octopus bimaculoides | reverse complement strand
TATATGTACGTATGTATTTATACATTCATATATATGTATGTATTTGAATGTATGTTTGTGAATATGTAGACATATATGCATATAAAAATATGCACATTTATATATTCATAAATACACATACATATCTATTCTCGAATATACACACGCACGCACACACACACACACACACACACACATACACATATATATACATTCGTGAATAAATATGTATGTGTATTTATGAATATATAAATGTGCATATTTTTATATGCATATGTATATATATATTCACAAAGATACATTAACAAATACTTACATACATATATATGTATGTATGTATGTATAAATACATACGTACATATATATATACACACACATATACATGCATATACATATACGCACATATGCACATGTATGAGATAGATCAACAGACAGACAGATGAATGTTTTACAAAGCATAGGAATCAATATGTAATTCAAATTTAATTAAATTTATTAGTCTTTCACAACAAGTGGAATGAAGAAACTTTGAATATATATGTATATGTGTGTGCGTGTATACATGTATATATGTTTGCAATATATATACGTATATATGTGTGCATATATGTGTGTGTGTGTTAATGCATATATATATATATATATATATATATATATATATATATATAT
>NW_026380439.1:0-405 GCF_001194135.2 Octopus bimaculoides | reverse complement strand
ATTATTATTATTATTATTATTATTATTATTATTATTATTATTTTCTAATAGCTTGAAAATTTCTCGGCTTTAAAATAGGACATTAATACATGTATATTTTCATGGAATACGTAGATATTTATTATAATGATTATTATCTGTTCTGATCCTCAGAACTAAGATAAAGAAACATCTTTATCTTAGATATTTATCAAATTTAGCGGAAACTACTTCAAATTTATCATATTCATTAAATCACTGAAACATGTTATTCTGCAATATTTTAGCAAGATCGTCAACAAATAATTCATATTTAAATTTATTGCTGATATTTTACAAATTTCCAGAATAAGGAACAACATAATTTATACTTAGAAATCTTTCAAAATATATGTTTTACTTAATAAATATATTTCTTTATTTTTT
>NW_026380438.1:331-547 GCF_001194135.2 Octopus bimaculoides | reverse complement strand
CATATGCATGCGCATACACATATGTACCTGCACATACATATACATACATGTATGTACTTGCACATACATATACATACACATACATATATATGCATGGTCACACCTATATTAACATATACATACCTAAACATACCCATGCATATACACACCTATACATACACATACCTATATATATATATACACACACACACATATACATATATATACACATATATA
>NW_026380438.1:180-321 GCF_001194135.2 Octopus bimaculoides | reverse complement strand
TATATATATACACACACACACATATACATATATATACACATATATATATACATGTACACATACATACCTATATGTAAACATACATACCCATATATATATATATACATGCATATACATGCATATATACACATGCATATACAA
>NW_026380438.1:0-170 GCF_001194135.2 Octopus bimaculoides | reverse complement strand
TATATATATATACATGCATATACATGCATATATACACATGCATATACAAACATATATACACATGCATATACAAACATATATACACATACATACCTATATGCACATATACATACCTATATGTACACATACATACCCATATATATACACATACATACCCATATATACACATA
>NW_026380437.1:0-494 GCF_001194135.2 Octopus bimaculoides | reverse complement strand
GCCTTGTAACTTGGGGGTAGTCCATGCACCCAGGCTCTAATTACTCTTTTTCCGCAGTTTCTTACCACACAGCCACTACTACGCCTAGGGAATTTTATTTTCGATTTAATACAGTAGTTTTCAGCCAGGGTCTACATGGCCCTTAGGGGTCCATATGTGCAATAAATTAGTTATACTTCTTCAACACACAAAACATTTTAACAATTTTAAATCATAAATAAAGCAGCAATCCAGCAGAATCGTTACTGCACCGGGTGAAAGCTTAGAGACATTTCTTCCGACTTCACGTTCTGAATTCAAATACCACTGGGCCAGACTTTACCATTCGTCCTTTCGGGGTTGATAAAATAAGTACCAGTTTAGCAACGGGGTCAATGTAATCGACTTACACCCGCCCCCACAATTGCTGGCCTGGTGCTAAAATTTGAAACTACTATTTAATCTGACATTATTTACATTTGACGGATATTTGTCCTCATCTTATTTGTTGTTAA
>NW_026380436.1:0-275 GCF_001194135.2 Octopus bimaculoides | reverse complement strand
CGTATTCTAGAATCTTGTTGCTTAGTGTTTGACATTACGAGCTAAACCAAACAGGGTACATTATATCATCATCATCATTTAATGTCCATATTCTATGTTGGGATTAGAGTCAAACAGTTCATCAGGATGCATTAGTCAGACAACTGTGTCTATTTTGGCAAATTTTCTACAGCTTGGTGTCGTTCCTAATACCAAACCACTTTACAGAATGTACTGGGTGCAGTTTTTTTTCCATGGCACCAGCACTAATGAAGTCACAACATCATCATCATCAT
>NW_026380435.1:0-454 GCF_001194135.2 Octopus bimaculoides | reverse complement strand
ATGCGTGTATGTATGTATGTGTATATATGTATATAAGTATGTAGGTAGGTTTGTATGTATGCATGTATGTATGTAGGTTTGTGTGTTTGTATGCATGCATGTATGTATGTATTTATGCATGCATGTATTCATGTATTTATGCATGCATGTATTCATGTAGATATGTATATATATGTATGTATGTATGTATATGTATGTAGGTATGAACGTTTCTATGTATGTATGTATGCATGCGTATGCGCATGTTTGAATGTGCATGTACATTTATATTTATATGCATGAATGTATATGTAAGTATTCACACATGGATGTATGCATACATGCATAAAAGTATGTATACATGCATGCGTGTACGTGTGCATATATTATGCATGCATACAATTTTGTGCGCATACATTCGTGTTTGTATGTATTTATATATTTTGTATGCATTCATGCCTGTATGTATTTATAT
>NW_026380434.1:0-233 GCF_001194135.2 Octopus bimaculoides | reverse complement strand
TGATGATGATGATGATGATGATGATGATGATGTCACTGCACTACTTGACCGACATTTTTGATAATGAAGATGATAATAATGAATGATGGTGATGAAGATGATAATGGAGATGGTCATGAAGGTGAAAATAATAATGCTGAAGCTGATGTTGTGGCAATGATGATGACGATAGTAATGATGATGGTGATAATGCTGATAATGATGGTGATAGTAATAATGATAATGGTAATGAT
>NW_026380433.1:0-1224 GCF_001194135.2 Octopus bimaculoides | reverse complement strand
TGTGTGTGTGTGTGCCTGTCATTCTTATATTCACATGAAGAAATATGCTTGCGTTTTCTCATAAAATGTTTATCATAGTTTCATATTGACATAGCCACATACATAAACATGTACAACCATGCGCGAGTTCGCACACACGCATACACAAATGTATACACTCCCAGGCACGTATGCATATGTAACCTGAGTATATGTATGCATAAGCATAAGCATACATACATATACATACAGATGTATACATATATATATATATATATATTATATGCATATGTTTATGTATACACACGCGTATATAAATTATACCATATGAATGTATCTGTGTGCGTAAATATGTGTACCTATCTATCAATCAAATCAATCAATCAATCTTTCTATCTATCTATATACATACATACATACATACATACATATATATATATATATATATATATATATATATATATATATATATATATATGTTGCAGAAATATAACCAGTTTCATGCACATAAATTATAATAACAAAATTGTATTTGGTTCCCCATGGGCCACATGGACCCCGGGTTGAGGATCACAGATCTTTTGTTAAACCACAACGACGACTACAAGTTCATATATAAATTTACCGCTAAACATTTATTAAGATGAAGATGGCATTCATGTTGACTATGATGTTACTGTTGCTGATATTAATTGTAATAATAATCCTGCGATAGGAACTTCTAATTTTATTAGAAGGGTCTAGTATATTACATCGATGCCATTACTTGACTGATATATTTCCTCATCGACACCGAAAGGATGAAAGGCTTTGCTGACCCCTCGCATTTTGAACCCTGAATGCAATGGGTTTGGGAGAATAAATGCTCAATATTTTTCATCAACACCCTAACGACACAGCCACTTCGCCTCCTTCATAATAGACACAAGAATGAAAATTATATTAATTTCATGATAATAATTTTCGAAGTACGCGTAACGTCGCATATTAGCAGGAAGCTGTTAATTATATTTATCGCACTACTTTGATTTGTTAAAAGTTTATTTTATCAGCCCTGGGCGGATAACACACAATTTCATGATCAGTTAGATCTGCTTCCCAAAATTAAAGGGATCGAAATGCATTTTATCTTTTAAACATTCTCTAGATTCGCTGTAACTAATAATATTGTGATGATGACAGAACTATTTCTTATTAACCATAAGGAATAATAATAATAATAATAATAATAATAATAATAATAAT
>NW_026380432.1:0-254 GCF_001194135.2 Octopus bimaculoides | reverse complement strand
AACCGATGGTTGTGTGTTTACGTCCCCGTAACCTAGCGGTTCGGCAAAAGTGACCGATAAAATAAGTACTAGGCTCACAAAGAATAAGTCTTGGGGTCGATTTGTTCGACTAAAAGGGGGTGTTCCAGCATGGCCTCAGTCAAATGACTGAAACAAGTAAAAGAGAGTAATACATATATATATATATGTGTGCGTGTGTGTGTGTGTTGGCACTCAGTCGCTTACGACGTCGAGGGATCCAGTTGATCCGATCA
>NW_026380431.1:0-560 GCF_001194135.2 Octopus bimaculoides | reverse complement strand
TTTGAATATATGATCTGGCGTTGTTTTGGCGTTGTTTCGAAACTGTTTCGTATGAGCATGTGAGTGTGTGCAAGCTCGTATTTTTTACTGTTCTTATTACCAAATAAGAACAAGAGATGGCCGTTTCAATTTTCCCTGATTGAATTACTTGAGTTTGGTTTATTGCACCTGTCGATCGCACTTGTAAATTATCCTTCTGGATAATGTACAAGTACGATCGCTCCTCTTTTAACTACACACACATACAAGCCCTGAGAATATTGTGGGGAGGAGCTAGACGATTCCTCAGTCTATAAGTAGAAAGGTGAAAAATACAGGTTTTATCTCATTTTATTTTATACTGAAAACATTTAAGTGGTGACTTAAATTACAGTAATACAAATGTTCTGATCTTATTTACATACATATAAATTCTTCAAATTATATATTAATATATCCTACAGATACACTGTCTCTAGCATAGATATGTACGACTACATGTATATCGTGGCACTCCGTCGGTTACGACGACGAGAGTTCCGGTTGATCCGATCAACGGAACAGCCTGCTCGTGAAATTAA
>NW_026380430.1:0-371 GCF_001194135.2 Octopus bimaculoides | reverse complement strand
GTAGGATATATCAATACTGTTAGGTACGAGTATGTGAGTATGTGTATGTGTATGTGTGTGTGTGCGTACGTGCGCTGAGTCGTCATATTGGTCAGTACAGTACCCGGGTCAAAGGTCATTCCCTATCCAGAAGCGCCTTACTGTGGTTTCCCGGATTATGTAGCGTGTGTATACCCCCAACTGGACGGGACACCTGTCCGTTGCAGGATTAATCCAATAGACAGACAGACAGACATACAGACAGATAGAAAGACAGATGGATAGATAGATAGATTGATTGCTTAATTGATAGACATTTAGATAGATAGGTAGATAGATATATAGATAGACAGACAGTCAGGCAGGAAGCAGACAGAGAGACAGACAGACAG
>NW_026380429.1:0-360 GCF_001194135.2 Octopus bimaculoides | reverse complement strand
GGTAGTCTGAAGGAGCAAGGTCGGGGGAATAAGGTGGATGAGGAATTTTTACCCAACCAAGCTCTTCAATCTTCCGTGATGTGATCTTTGCAGTGTGGGGTCGCGCATTGTCCTGATGAAACAGCACTCCTTTTCGATTCACTAAAGCGGGTCTTTTTGTTTTCATAGCTTGGTTCAAACACTCTAATTGCTGACAGTAGACTTGAGCATTGATTGTTGCATTAGGTGGTAACAATTCAAAGTGAATTACTCTTTTGCAATCCCACTAGATAGAGAGAACCTTTTTTACTTGAAGTTCCCATCTCGGTTATGGTTGAGCTTTTTCCCTTTTACCAAGCCAATGTTTACGACGTTTAACAT
>NW_026380428.1:0-340 GCF_001194135.2 Octopus bimaculoides | reverse complement strand
TATATATTATAGCCTCAGGCCAACCAAAGCCTTGTGAGTGGATTTTATACATGGAAACTGAAGGAAGACTGTTGTATATATGTATATATTTGTGTGTGTGTGTGTATGTGTCTGTGTGTGTGTCTGTGTGTGTCTGCGTCTGTGTGTGTGTCTGTGTTTGTATCCCCACCATTGCTTGACAACTGATGTTGCTGTATTTACATTCCCATAACTTAGTGGTTTGGCAAAAGACATCGATAGAATAAGTACCAGGCTTACAAAGAATAAATCCTGTGGTCTATTTGTTTGACCATCGATAGTGCTCCAGCATGGCTGCAGTCACATCACTGTAACAAGTAAA
>NW_026380427.1:0-247 GCF_001194135.2 Octopus bimaculoides | reverse complement strand
AATAGAAAGAAGGAAATAATAGATGAATGAATGGATAGATAGACTGATAGATAGGTAGATAGATAGACTGATAGATAGGTAGATAGATATGTAGATAGACCGGTAGACAGAATGATCAATAGAAACAGAAAGCTAGAGGCAAATAAGCAGAGAAATATTTGGAGACAGTAAGCTCAGTTCTTCTACTTCTCTGTAGACATACATGCGTGCACAAGAATAAACACACACATACATATATATATATATA
>NW_026380425.1:3408-4418 GCF_001194135.2 Octopus bimaculoides | reverse complement strand
ATAATGGGAAGATTAGGAATTGTGGTTGCAGTTGTTCTGCACATCTGTCAGTGTGTTCACTGAGATATATCTAGCGATATTGGGGGAATATATCTGATGTTTGTGGACTGTATATTCCCGTCTGACAAACATTCCGGTCGACCCTATGTAGTTGTAATCAGATGCTTGGACTGCCATAAAGACTACATAGAGTCAACAGGAACGTTTGTCAGACAGAGATGTACAGTCCACAAACAACAGATATCTTCCCCACAATATCGCCAGATATATCTCAGTGAGCACATTGATAGATGTGCATATATGTGTGTGCAGGCATGTATGTATATTGACATAAAAATAAAGGGATATAAGTTTGTATGGATGTACACTCTCTTATGTGTGTATGTGTGAACACATATGCATGTGTCCACACACATATTTATATTATGTGTAAGTATATGTATGTGTGTATATATATATGTATAGATATATGTGGGTGTGGGTGTTTATATATATGTGTGTATATGTGTATGGATATGTATGGATATTTATGTATATGTATACACATGGAGACATTTGTATGTATGCGAATGTATGTGTGAGCGTATGTGCGAATGTATGTGTACGTAGATGCAGGTGTGTAAGTGTGTATAGGTATGTTTGTGTGTGTGGATGTATGTATACACGCATGTATAAATGTATGGATGTATGTGTATGTATGTATATATGTATGTATATATGTATGTATGTGTGTGTGACTAAATAAGGGCACACCATACCAACGATGAAAAATGAATAAAATGACCTCATATCAAAAGAGTCACAAAGGTCAACTGTTGACAAGAACTCAACAACATTTTTGACCATTCCTAAATGTATTCCATTTCTTTGTTCCTGATAAACTGATCTCTTCTCAAAACCATTTTCAACAACTTTTTGTCTTCTTACCTTCCACCATTTTCTTTTTCATTTTTCATTTTCACTTTTTTCTTTTCTCCTTTCTTCTTTTTTCACACATGCTGTTGTAGTAG
>NW_026380425.1:0-673 GCF_001194135.2 Octopus bimaculoides | reverse complement strand
ATAAGGAATGAGAGAAATAATTCAGAAACGTCAGTGAAATATTATCAACAAGTCTGATCCAACTTACAAGTGTTTTAAATTGCTAAGACCTTGGAAAGACTCTTTTTCAATAGTCGTGATTTCATTTTGGCTGAGATCTCTGAAATATAAAAGAAGTTCATAAGTAATATATGAGAATTGTGGAAATTTATGATGAAATATTAAATATTCTTTTCTACTCTAGACACAAGGCCCGAAATTTTGAGAGAAAGGGCCAGCCGATTAGACCGACTCCAGTACGCATCTGGTACTTAATTTATCGACCCTGAAAGGCAAAGTCGACCTTGGCAGGATTTGAACTCAGCACATAAAGACAGAAGAAACACCACCAAGCATTTCGCCTGGCATGCTAACGCTACTGCCAGCTCACTGCCTTGATGAAATACTAAATATTACGGTTAAATAATTACATCTAACATAAAATATAAAACAAATGGGGGAGATATTTATTTAAAATGAGAAATTGTAAAGACTAATAATAGTAATAGGCATAATACTGGATGAAACCAATAGTCTACTCTGGAAAATATCCATTCTGTCAATTGTTGTTTTTAATTGTACCATAGTTTCTTAAATCACATTTTGTATTCTCTTAAAATCTGTATTAACAATGTAGTCGTAGATATGCTGTTAC
>NW_026380424.1:0-462 GCF_001194135.2 Octopus bimaculoides | reverse complement strand
GCAGCCTTCTGATCTGGAGTCAGACGCGCTACCGTTGCGCCACAGGGCCATATGCAAACACTATTCAAAACCTTAGTCTTTTGATTTATGTAACTATTAGTGAATGAAAATCTAAGTTCATATATTTGAGATATTTCTCGTCTTGATTCAACTGTCATTTGTCTCGTAAAGCAAATATCTGGCGGTATTTTGTCGGTTTGACAACCGGTGTTGGTTTGTTTACGTCTCCTTTAATTTGGGGTCCGGTTCAAGATACGGATAAAATAAGTACTAGGCTTGAAATAAAGTACCGGGTCGATTCGCTCGACGAAACCATTGAAGGTAGCGCTCCAGCCTGGCTACAGTCCAAAGTATTCTTTTTTGTCTTGACGGCTTCATTTCCAAGTAATGTCTTTAGTAGATTGTTTGATGAGCTTTTACTTTGTATAACAACGTTCCAGCGTTGTAAACTATATTATACCA
>NW_026380423.1:0-429 GCF_001194135.2 Octopus bimaculoides | reverse complement strand
CTCTCTCTCTCTCTATATATATATATATACACACACACACACACACACATGTATATACCTATATACACACACACACACACACATATATATATATATTCATTCCGACAGAAAGAAAAGAACACAAAGATACTTGTCTAGTTTTTCCAAAGAGAAATTAGGGAAAATAGGAGGTTAAATGTACATAAGGTGTTTTCTGTTTTGCTTTTGACTTACGAGATTATTGATTATTGTAGAGAGGTTTAACTTTCATTATTCCTGATTTAAGAGAATTTCTTTAGTTATAGATATATAATTGTTTGGTCCTTTATTTTTCCCTATCCAAGTATATATATATGTATATACCTATTCCTGCCTAATGGCTCACTGACTGCGGACCCCGCATGGATAAGTGAAGTGCTCAGTGCACAATTCAAGAGTGTTTTCACTTCT
>NW_026380422.1:0-328 GCF_001194135.2 Octopus bimaculoides | reverse complement strand
CCTTGTCAGTGAAAGAGTCTTGGAATTCATTTATTAGCCTTCTGATTTTACTTAGTATTGTTTTTTCTGAGTGCCTAGTTTCTTCCTTGTAGTAAGTTTCATTTGTTAACATTTCCAATATTTTGTCTTTATAATAGTCCTTGTCCATGATAACTATTGTCCCTCCCTTGTCGGCTTCTTTTAGGATGATTGTGTTGTCATTTTTTAGTGTACGTAAGGCTTTCTTTTCGTTTTCACAGAGGTTTTTACATCTCTGGGTATTTAGGGGAAATTTTAAGATTGTGTCTATATACGCATCCAAATATTTGTCCTTTCTCTTGTAGGGAGT
>NW_026380421.1:0-450 GCF_001194135.2 Octopus bimaculoides | reverse complement strand
TAACACATACTAACATAACATCCATGCATACATTTTTATTACGTGCTTTATACTTATACATCCTCACATCTGAAAAACAAATATCAATGTGCACGTATACACGCACACATACGAACACACACACACACACACACATGCATGTATATACAATATACATCGATTCTTGTAGACGCACACGAACACACATACACACACACACATATATGTATGCGTTTATGCATGTGTGTATGTATATACATCCCCCACAAACTATTTTGTAAAAAAACGACTGAACATTTGAACAGGACGCACACATATATATATATATATGTATATATGTATGTGTATATATATAGAGAGAGAGATAGAGAGAAAGAGAAGCATACATATACGTATATATATATATACCCTGTGTATATAAATTTGTATATACGTGCTTACATACATACATGCATATAATTGTAGATGTTT
>NW_026380420.1:0-210 GCF_001194135.2 Octopus bimaculoides | reverse complement strand
TGTTAAATGCTCGAAATACGAGACTAGAAAAAACAGCCAACAACTGATGACGAGTCGTTCTTTTTGTTATTTGTTTTGTTTTCCATTTGTGTTTTTCGTTGTTCTTAACAATGGTTCATGTTCCATGTACTTGTCCTTCGTACTTATTTGTTGTGCCCGCTTCATGACGTCCTGTGCCCACATATGCTTATATATATACGTATAGATGTA
>NW_026380419.1:11531-18558 GCF_001194135.2 Octopus bimaculoides | reverse complement strand
CCAACCCATGCTAGCATGGAAGGCGGACGTTAAACGATGATGATGATGTGATGATGATGATATACAGTTTTCTGCTGGGTCGCGTTTTACTTCTGATCAAAGCATTGTAAGATGTATAACGCTAATGTTTGCATTTATTTTGTTTGCTTTCAATATACCTGGTGCGCTGATTTTTCTTCACATCACCCATGTTTACATATTTTCATTTTCGAACTCTTGTACCATGACAATATTTCTTTATCCAAGTGACTGTACTTTTCGTCACAAGTGATCAAAATGGATCAGGTTTAATTTTTGTTTCCCTGTTTATGAGATTTAGGCGAGCCTATTTAAATTTTTTAATTTTTACACTGTCATATCTTATTACAAGTGTCTTTTGTCTACGAGACAATGAAGGATGATAAGTAAGCTTCTAACAACAAAATTAGTAACAGGAAATGGAGGTTGGAAGAAACTAAACTTAGAAATTAATATATTTGATGATTGAAAAACGTGTTAAAGCTTACCTTCGCTCCTTTGCATCCGGGGTCTCCAATAGGTCCTTGAGGTCCAGGCTCACCATCCTCTCCCTAATTACAAAGAAAAAAGTAGAGAACTGGAGAAAAAGTATTAATATGTTGTTCTGTTTCGTTGTTGTATTATTGCTGCTATTTATACCATGCAAAACTATGATCCGTCTTCATCTATATCTAAGCTACATTTGCCAACATTCTCTTTATTTTTAAAGTGTGATTTAATGAGTTTCAAATTTTGACACAAGCTCAAGAAGGGTGTGATTTAATGAAATTCGGTTGTTATTTCTGGAAAGATTCGTATAAATTTGATGCAAAATGGAATTTAGAGAACGAATTAATTTTGGCACAAGGCTAGGAATTGATGTGAGTGACGGGATAGCGGTAACATAATTCATTTTCTAATCGACTCCAGAAGTTGACTGGTATCGACTGGTACTTTTGAAACTGTGTTCGGAGAATAAAAGCGCATAGTTGACCACAATAAAATTTCTTTAGAAAACTATGGATTTAAGAAGGTTTTGAATACAAGGCAATGAAATGAAGAATATCTCAATACTGCAGTTCATTTAGATCGGTAGTGTACCTTTTTTCTTTGACACTTCACAGATCTTGAATATTCCTAACTTAAAAAGTGGTTCTTGACTACATTGAACTAATAATTTTGAAATTAGAATTCAAAGCATGGCAATGAAAATAAACCAAGACTTTATGTCCGATATTGTCCTAAATCTACCAGTTATACCCTTCTTTCACCATAAGCAAAAGTTGTAAATAGTGTTACATAGCTACAACAACTTTGAGATGGGATTCATATATTTGATTAACGTACTTGACTGCTTTATTTTCTCAGCCCCGGAGAAAATGTAACGAAATGGCTGACTTGGCGTGATTTAAATGTAAATACCCTCCCAATATACTTATCAATTTTCTAGCAAAGGCACATATTTTGTGTGAGGGAATTAGTTGAAACCATGAACGCCAATACTTGCCAGATTCTTTATTTTATCGACTTTGAAAGGTTAAAAAGATAAAGTTCATCTCGCTAGGATTTGAGTCCAAAACCAAAAGAGCCGGAATTAGTAACGTATGACAACTTTACCGACTTTCTAACGATTTTGCCAATCTGTTAGATCCATTAACGATATGTACAAGGCCTGAAATTTGGCGGAAAAGGCAATAGGTAGTTATATCAACTACAGTACTGTAACAGGTACTCTATTTCCTAAATCCGGAAAGATTGAAAGGCAAAGTTGACCTCGGTGAGATTTGAATTCAACAGAACTACACAAATCGTTTGGAAACAAGATTTCGTATAGCGTAAGCGCTTCCGTTGCTTTCAGATTTTCAAGAACAAGTGTTATGGAATAATCTGTATAGTGGTATTTGTTTTTAGTATCGGTGTTGAGTATTTCGGTTTTAGTTTAAGATTTAGAATTCTTATATTCTTCTTTTCCCTTCCCTAGTTGATCATTTTCTTTCTTTATTTTGAAAAAAAAATGGAATAATTTGAATTTTCCATTTGCACAAATGTCTAAATGCTCACTATATGGAATATTTCTGGGAGCTGAATCTTTGATTTGTTGTTTATATACTCAGTGTATTAATTTTGATCCTGTTTGTCTGACATAATTCTCATTGTATTGTGGGCATATGATGCTGTAAATGAATGTTTGGTTTGCAATTCATGTTTGCATTAACCATCAATTCTTTCCGTGCTTGAATTTTGGGATTTACTCTGTTCTATTAATTCGCTCATCCCACAACGGAAGTCTCCACATTTTGTTACCAACATTATTTCTTCTAACATAAATTTTACTTTTTTTAAGGGTCATTTTAGACTCGGTGGCTATCTTATGTTGTTGATAATTAGCAATTCTTTTATTGTTTCTGAGATTCGATGTTTGGTGTAGGACCGGAATGCATTGTTTGGCCGTAAGATTTTATGGTTTCCAGGATCCTGGAAATAAAGAATATTTGTCTCTGTTTTTGTCTTCACCCCCATTTTGAAGGTTTGTCTGTATGACTGAAACTGAGAACGTCCAACAGAAGTTTCTTTTCGCTCATTTCCATAATGTCCATAGTGAACTGGATCAATCCATGAATGCTGTTTATTGATTTAAGATATCCTGTAAGGCATGAGTCGGAGAACTTTCTAATCAATCACCCCAAAATATATTTATTCACGCCGACGTTATCCCCTTGATTTGAAAGGAAGAAAATCATAGATTTTTTGATTTCAAAAGGTTTATTGAATCTATTTATATGAATCTATTTACACGTCCATTACATTGGATAGATGCAGTGTCGCCAACAGAAAATTTCCTGTCGTAACAAGGAACACGTTTTTTATATAATTTTACTTATGTCTAATAAGTCCTCATTAACCACAAGAACTTCATTTTTACCCCAAGTGGGGTAATTTACCTCGGTTCACCGACTCCTGTTGTAAAATCATTACTTCTCTTTCAAAATTCGAAGCAGTCATCCAGGAATTTTTTTCGTTTTATTTCAAATAGGCTTGAAAATATTGATCTCAGAACTGCATAGATATTTTCTTCTAGAAATCCCATTAATAGTAATGCAAACGTGGGTGCAACTGTCGCTCCCATTGTCAAGCTTTTTAGTTAAAGATAATATTGGTTTTCAAAGAAGAAGTAATTGTTTTCCAGCACAAATGAAGATCTTTCTAATATCAATTCGTTTAGGAATCTCTCGATACAGAATCAAAATTAATACATGGGGTGAGAATATTTAAAGCAACAAACCAAAGATTCATTTCTTAGATAGTGAACATCAAACGACTTAAAGGGGGAAAATGATTGTCTATGAGAGGCTAAAAGTGTGGAAAATATATAAGATTTCTAAATCTGAAACTAAACCGGAAATAATCAACACCGCTACTAAAAACATTTTGCTTTTTTACAAATTGCTCCATAATATGTATGTTTGAAAAGCTATAAACAGCGAAAGAATATTTCCAAAAGATTTGTGCTGCTCTGTTTTGTTTCCAAATGTTTTTAAAGAATTTTGTATATAATTGATAATTTCCAAAATAAGAAAAAACTTTCTTCAGGTGTGTGTATGTGTGTATATGGATATATACATATATATATATATATATATATATATATATATATATATATATATATATATATATATACACACGCATGAATTAATATTTATATGTGTTCGTATTTATACTTATATGCACGGTGCAATAACAATGGCAATGAAGATAACAATAATGAATAATAGTCCCTTACTGGTATTCCGTCGCGGCCATGTCGTCCAGGTTCTCCAAGAAGACCCTTAATAGAAAGAAAGTGAAAAAGTTAGCAATACATACGTACACAAAGTGAAACACACACACACAATTACATATATATATTATTGATTTCTTACATATACATGAATCCTCAAATAACGATGTTGCGTATTTGTAGTTGTATGTATTTTGTGCGTGCGTGTGTGTGTGTGTTTGTGCATGTGTACATATACACGTACATATACATCCGTATATATGTACATACATATGTATAAACTCACATATATCTTATGCGCAACACATAGTTGCGGGCGTATACAAGAAAGAAATCACTGATTTCGTATTAAATAAAAGTCTATTTTTATTTATTTTTGCATATTTCCTTCAGAAAAGAGGTTGAAACAATGGAAAATGATTGGTAACATTTGAACTAAGCGGACGAAATATTATTTGAAACTTACAGGAAGTCCTTGATATCCAGTTGCTCCTCGCTCTCCTTTTAGACCACGTTCTCCTTTCTCTGCAACTGGACCCTGTGGCCCGATAACGCCAGGAATACCTTGAGGACCTCTAGGTCCAGTTTCACCCTGAAATACCACAAGAAATGGAAATTATACGACATATACAAACATATATACATACATAAATATTCTTACATATTTACATTGCTAGCGGGGAGATAAATCCCCGCTACCTCCAGCGCCGATACCAGGACACGTGATTTCGACTTTCCTTGGTCTCGTCAATGACGGACACTCGTTCGCTTGAGATAGCCCTGATTCATCTCCGCCAGCGATATATAGAATACCAGTGCCAGAACAGGCGCTGGTGTCGCGATAAGCCAGTGAGGTTGTTAAAAAATATCTCTGAACGGCAGAGCAATATTAATACCGAGAGACAGAATTAATACCACTCAAATATGGATTTTCTGTAAGAACGAACTATACTACGGTAGTTACCATGAGGGAAACTCTCATGCTCACTTTTGGTGTAAAATGCACTCATTTTGTATGTATATAGATTCCACATCAATATAGCTAACACCAGTAACTTAAAAAGTGCTATGTTACTTTTCTGGTGTTATTTTGTTATTGTGTTTGTATAATCCTGGATCGGTAATGAGATATTGTCATAGATTTTCCAACTGGAAAATGTTCTTCCTATTTTAAGTTAGGTGTAAGGGTATTTGGCTGCGCTTTCTAGCAGTAATAACATTTATAAAAGAGCATTTATAAAATGTTGGCAGGTGTTCCTAGTTTAAAGGCGTGGATGATTTATGAATACTATCCAGTCCGGGAATGAAAATCTTGTATTGTATAAGCTTCATATTTTCGTCATGCACATTAAGGCTTTTATTTTTTGTTAATGCCGACTTACATTGTTGATTTTCTAAAGGTCTAATAAGAAATCATATTTCTAAATCAAATGTTTGTACGGATATACTTTACAAATAAACTGATCAGAATAACATCTCAATAATCAATGACATAAATAATGCCAAACGGATAATTCCTAAAGTCTTACTGAATTCCGAGAGTCTAATTTCTGTCTAAATTAATCATTTCACATTTTACTTCATCAAATGGAAACTGAATTTTATTAAAAGAACGTGTTGTGCCGTCAATGTAGAGCTTCACTCGTTGGTGCGTAAAGTTTTCCGAAGTGCAAATGACTTTGTTGAAGTAGAAGGAAACATAATGTCTTCTCATAGGTGTAACTAACGACTTGTTTCATAACTTGTTTTTCGTTTTTCTCTCATTGAGCTTCTTGGCAACAAAAGACAATTTATTGTTTACTTTTACAAGCTATAACACATCTTGGGAAACAATTTCAAATGGTCTCTTTCTTTATTAAGAATTTGAAAAAATATAGCTGCAATTTCGACTTAACAGACGTTCTGTACTTAACTCTGTCACATTATGGTGTCATTGTCGATGTTAATTGCGGAGCAGTTTTTACTAAAGATTCAGCTGATCGATAATCAATGTCACTTAAGCAGCAACTATCCCTTTTGATTTTCAAATTTATCACATTTACAAATGCATTATTTCAATGTGTCAGTCGTTAATTAAGACGGTATGGTATGATTTGAGGGCTACTGTATCTAAGATCCCCAGTCATTACTTAGAGGTATTAAATGGAATGTTCTAAAAGTGCTGTCATTTAAAGTGTTAAAACGTGCATGCGCGTCATTAAACCTGTAATGTCGATAAAGTGTGGTATCTTCTACTTACCACTTCTCCAGTGGCTCCAGTAGCTCCAGGAACACCGGCTAATCCCTTTATTTCAAACGAAAGAAAGAAAGAATATATTAAGTGATTCCAATATATTGCAATCAAATAAGCAAGAAACAGTGTAATATGACGTTTTCTTGGACGTTATACTTTATTTAAAACATTTCTAATTGACATGAGGTAGATTTACTTCCTTGTGTGTAAGTTTATTTAAATATGTGTATCTTTCACTGAATGTTTCCTTGTGTACAGATTCTCTGACTGAGAACGACAAAAGAAACCTCTCTAACAAAGTATTACCATGCTGGAGAATACATAAGTATGCAATTCTATTATACTGTTACTTATTTTTGTAATCTATGTATACTGTATTCTTTTCAGAATATTAGTTCAGGCAATATCCATTTCAATGTGTATAAATAAATTTATACAAATATACATATATATATATATATATATATATATATACACATATACATACATAAATACATTTGTATAAATATATAAATATGGGTGTGTGTGTGTGTGTGTGTGTGTATATATGTGTGTGTGTCTGTGTCTGTGTGTCTGTGTGTGTATGTGTGTGTTTCTTCGCCATGATGGACTACTGAAATCTACAAGTTTTTTTTTTCTTCATTCTCTCTGTTTATTTTTTCTCATTTCTTTTTGCTGAAGAGCGTAGGCTCGAAGTGTTCACAACTTTTTCATTTTCTCGAGCGTCACACTAATACACTTGATTTTTATTCATACACCTGTCTTAGTCTTTTGTTTTTCTATAAATTTCAACTGTATATATACATATAGAGAGAGAGAAAGAGATAGATAGACAGACAGACAGACAGACAGACAGACAGACAGACAGACAGACAGATAGATAGAAATGTATAAATATATATATATAAATTTATATATATATATATACTTATATATATAAATATACATGTATATATATATATAAATTTATATATATATATATACTTATATATATAAATATACATGTATATATATATATA
>NW_026380419.1:8076-9800 GCF_001194135.2 Octopus bimaculoides | reverse complement strand
ATATATATATATATATATATATATATATATATACAAACACATTCAACATATTTGTGCTCGTGCGTATATGACACATAATAGTTCATTGTTGGTGTTACGGTATTTAAGATATAAATACTATAGAGAGAAAGATAAGAACGAGTTAAATAGGGAGGACGTTATAGATAAAGTGTGAAGGAGAGGATAGCTAAATGTTTCAAGCAGGTGAACATATGTTTGGTAACAATACTGAAGATTAATAAAATATATTATATCAAATTTCATTTAATTCAATCTAAAATTGTTATGTCATCGATATTTGCGTAAATACAGTCTATACTTTTACGTAATCATGAGTAGAACCTACATATTACTAGATACTACATACAGATAACCAAGCACATCAAAGCTGCCACTACTTTAAGATAATAGTCATATCTTAGGTTTAGTTTAATAGGTTACTATAGGAAGTTTAACTAAGTATTTCAGAGAAGTATGTTTAATAGATATACATTGCCACTTATACTAGATTTAACTTAGATTTACAATATTTAATTAGTATTTATACTTATTTATTATATTAAACCCGAAAAACTGCATTATACCAGAAATATTTATCTATTTAAATATATGAATATCTTTAATATATAAGCAATTATCAATAATTACTATAAACCTAATGATAGTTCCTAAATGTCCATTTTGATGCATGCACAGAAAATCCCATTTCTACCATAGCATTCAAGAGGCGTCTTCTAGAAAATAATATGAATTACAGCTCTTTTAAACAAAGAAAGCAGGGTTTCCAGGTTTATAAGCAGTAACCTTGCTTATAATTTTTCTTCCACTCCACAGAAAAACTTTTTTTCCTATCCTTTAAATCCCAAATAAATTTACTAAAGTTAGTGGAAGACTTGTTTCTATTATTAAAGGTGTAAGTATGGTTAGAAATATGTTTTTTAATAAGATTCTGCGTGGCACCGTAAACAAATTACCTTACATCTGTAAACAACATTCTTTCGTTTACAATAATTCTTAGATAAACATTCACTTTTAACTCTGTAATCACAAGAAGTATATTCTTTATTACTCATATTATTACTCTGTTTCCTATCGTTAGCAATTAGATATTTACTTTTCGTAGTTTTATTTGCATTCAAAAGACTGAGATGGAATTTTACAAAAGTAATTTCCCTTTGTACGCTAGATGTCCCAAGTATACTTTTCTCACTAACGTTGATATGATTAGTATTAATGCTACGGCGTTTACTACTGTTACAATTATTACAAAAATAAATATAATTTCCTTTCATTAATCTTTCATATAATCTGGTATAAATTTTTAGATACCGGATGACCAATTCTAAAAACCCTAGGTTAATAATATCATAATATCTATTTTCTTATGTAAAATGTTTAGAAAAGTGTTTACACAAAGTACCGACCAAATTACCCTTAATTTGCTTAGCAAATGAAATAATATAACAAATTTCTGTCTTATTACAAGATGTATTATAACCTCTACATTTTCGCACATTATTGGATATATAAGGTGTTTGCTTTTTTATATTTTTATTCCTACTTCTGATAGTAGGAGAAAGATTACAAGAATGTTTCTCATTTTATCTTTGATCTTTAATATTCGTATCTTTAATACTTTCGATTTATTCTTATTCTTAAACAATAAATAAATATACATACATGCATGCACACGCATACGTATATATATATATATATATATATAT
>NW_026380419.1:2765-5899 GCF_001194135.2 Octopus bimaculoides | reverse complement strand
ATATATATATATATATATATATATATATATATATATATATATATAAGCTTATAAAGAGATGCAAGCAGTCGATGTACTACGTTCATTGTCAGAGTATAACATCTGTTAACAAGTGTTTAGTTATTTAAATCTCACAACAATCAATCCGGGTCAACTGCAATGATTTGTCACTAAAAACTACTTACACGTTTGCCTACTGGTCCTCGGGGTCCTGTTAAGCCGGGTGGGCCAGGTTCTCCTGGTCGTCCTTCAGGGCCAGATGGTCCTCTTAAGCCGTCTGTGCCATTAAATCCGTGTTGTCCCCTCCTACCCGGACGTCCCTGAAAATAGGTTGAAAAAGAGATTGCGTTAAGTCAATTGGAAAAACGAAAACAAAAGCATGAATAAGTCGAAAATGGAATAATCTAGACTAAACTCAAAAGTGAAAACATTTTGCGTTGTAGTTCCTCTCAAATATGACGTCCTTATGAGAAGAAAAAACATTGAAAGTTCAGTTGACCTCTGAGGATTGTTTACGCTTAAACAATAAATACAAATATATACATGCATACAGACGCATACGTGTGTATATATATATATAAATGTGTGTGTGTGTGTGTGTGTGTGTGTGTGTGTGTGCGTGTGTGCGTATAAATATATGTACATATATCTATGTATACACTCACACATTTATATGTAATTATATTTGGATACATACACATACGCACACACAAAAACACACATATATATATATATATATTATGTATGTGCATGTATATATGTATGTATGTAGGTAGGTAGATAGATAGATAGATAGATAGATAGATAGATAGATAGATAGATAGATAGATAGATAGATAGATAGATAGACAGATAGACAGATAGACAGATAGACAGATAGATAGAGGCAGACAGACAGATTCAAATGCGGTATACCAAATACCATGTAACGTAAATTTTTGATTTATTAGAAATATCTCTGCCTCTAGAAGATGTGTTACCAACAGCGCCATATAAAAAGGGGATATAACCAAAAAAATCAATAATTCTCCAAGGTTGATATACCATTAAGGAAAAAGGACATGCTTATTGTCTGGAAGAAAGAGGACAGTCGTGGATACATGTTTCTGCCTTCATAGGCATAGGTAGCGTGACAATTTTCCTGCTTTGTCACCAGTAGCCAAGAGACTTATGCATAAACAAAAGGAGTAGAACACTTTTATATACCAGGTACGTTGCGTAAGTTTTTAGAAATGTGGTCTACGAGAAATAACTCAGAGTGACTAGCGCCATGTATTTGAACAACATAGAGTAATATTAGGTAATATCAAACATGATACAACAAATTATTGATCTGTTAACATTGGATGTGTCACAATTACCGAGTAACAATAAGTTTGTTTAATTAATACGAATTAGGTACGCCATGAACGTGTTCCCCTTTATTGCATACGTCTAAGTCCCTTGGCTACTGAAGATATGGTAGAACAATTGTCGCGCGATGACACCCATAGATTCGGAGACAAGTGTACACAACTGCTTTTATTTTCTTTTGTCTTCAGACCTGAGTTTGTCCTTTTCCTTAATGGCATGTAAACTTTGGAGAATTCATGATTCTTGACAATATCTCCCCTTCTCACATGGAGCTGTTCTCAATTGCCATTTGCTAGTTGCATGTAACACATTCCCTAGAGACGGTGACAATTTTAGTAAATTAAGAATTTACATTATATGGTATTTGATATACCGCTATTAGTCTACGTTGATCCAATTCATGCCACTGGCCATTTTCAGTGATATCTCTGAGGTTATTTTTGTTTAATATGCACGTATCCGTGTAGGTATGGGTGGGGATGCGTGTACATGTGTGTGCGCGTGCGTGACTTTTTGTGTGGAATAGCATATGCTAGAGTGAATACGATCGTGTGCGCAACCTGTGTGTATGTATGTATATGTATATACGCATGCATGCTTTTAGCTGTATATTTGTGTGAGTAAGAGAGGGGGAGAGCGTATGCCTGTGTGTATGTGCGCGCGTGTCCGTGCGCGCGACTGTATGTGCAGAATAGCATATATTAGAGTGAATACTATCATATGCGCAACGTGTGTGTACGTACGTATGTGTATGTATTCGTGCAAGCTTTTGACTGTATATTTGAGTGTATGTGAAAGAGAGAGAAAGAGAGGAGTGTGTGCATGTATGTGTTCTTATGTGTGCATGTGAGTGTGTGTGCGCGTGTGCGCGCGCGTGCGTGCGCGCGCGCGTGTTTAAAGTTACTTTAAGATAACATTTTTCACGTGATGAATGGTTAAAGACAGAGGAAGCAGAGAGAGACACAGAGAGAGGGAGGGAGAGAAAGAAAGAAAGAAAGAAAGAAAGAAAGAAAGAAAGAAAGAAAGAGGGTGGTGGAGAAGGAGAGAGAGATAGATATAGAGAAGATGGGGGCAGAGTCGAAAACTAAGGATTTGGAACAAGGGGTGTGAAGGGATAGGAAGCGGGAGTGACAAAGCAGTAACAAATGCTTTGGTCAGAGGCAAACTTGTGGCTAACCGTTTGCTAGTATCAGAACCTCGAGGCGCATCTAGTGGTACTATCGTGTTACATCTGTCTTTATTGTCTCTTCCGCCTTAACAGTCTCTCACTTTCTCTCTCCCTCTATCTATCTATGTGTTTATGCATATGTGCAAATATACATACATATATATATGTGACTTCTACTATAGCCTCGGACCGACTACAGCCCTGTGAGTGGGTTTGGTAGACGGAAATATATAAATATAGGTGTATACGTTTGTGTGTCTGTGTTTGTCCCCATCACCATCGCTTGACAATCGGTGTTTACGTTCCCGTAACTTAGCGGTTCGGCAAAGAAAACGGATAGGATAAGTACTAGGCTTAGAAAGAATAAGTCCTGGGGTCAATTTTTTCGAGTAAAGGCGGTGCTCCAGCATGGTCGCAGTCAAATGAATGAAACAAATAAAAGAATAAAAGATATATAGTTGTAAAATCTCAAGAAGAGATCAGAGTAGTAATTAAACTAACAAGTGAAGTCAATCGCCACATCAAAGTGGCTGTTCCATGTTACAAATAGTTTAACCCCAGGTAGATCGTCCGACAGCTGGTTATCGGTGCGACGCTGCACCTTTTATATACA
>NW_026380419.1:0-1499 GCF_001194135.2 Octopus bimaculoides | reverse complement strand
ATAACTTCGAATACAAAATATTTTATCTGTTCTATACCACAAAATATACAAGTATACAAAGTTTGAAAGTGTTTCGGTACCAAAAACACTACATAAAAAAATGTTGCCCGTCAAACCCTAAAGATCCTGACTTTGTCCAAACATTGTTCTAGTTAAAAAGTACCGGAAAGAAGGAAGGAAGGAAAGAAGGAAGGAAGGAAGGAAGGAAGGAAGGAAGGATAACTGTAAAAATAAAGCGATAAACGAACGCTGAACAAAAATGTAGAAGAAAGAAAGAAAGAAAGAAAGAAAGAAAGAAAGAAAGAAAGAAAGAAAGAAAGAAAGAAAGAAAGAATGAAAGAAAGAAAGAAAGAAAGAAAGTCAGACAGAGAGACAAATGGATAGTCCAACAGATCAAGAAGATAAGCAGTCGATCACATAAATTCATATACGGGGGGTGATGAAAAATTTTTGGCTCTAAGGCTATTGAGAAAGGCCTGGCTGGTGGTCCAACATTCCAAGTTATTGTACTGAGCTTAGGAACCTGAAGACCATAACAATAGGTGCGTTTATCTGAGAGGGGAATGAATATGTTGAATGAAATCATAATCAACTGATCCTCCTGTTGTTTGTTGGCACTCCGTCGCTTACGACGTCGAGGGTTCCAGTTGATCCGATCAACAGAACAGCCTGCTTGTGAAATTAACGTGCAAGTGGCTGAGCACTCCACAGACACGTGTACCCTTAACGTAGTTCTCGGGGATATTCAGCGTGACACAGTGTGACAAGGCTGACCCTTTGAAATACAAGTACAACAGAAACAGGAAGTAAGAGTGAGAGAACGTTGTGGTGAAAGAGTACAGCAGAGTTCGCCACCATCCGCAGCCGGAGCCTCGTGGAGCTTTAGGTGTTTTCGCTCAAGATGCACACAACGCCCGGTCTGGGAATCGAAACCGCGAGTCCGCTCCCCTAATCACTGGGCCATTGCGCTTCCACTGATCCTCCTGTATTTTCTGTATAACGCAAAATCAGGATCTTTTCAGTTTCCCTTCATATTTCATATACTTGTGTGTGTGTGTGTGTGTGTGTGCAGTGTGAGCGTAAGTTTGCATATGTATGTACGTATAGATACATGGATGTATACATGTATGCATACATACATACAAACATACAACACACATTCATATATGCATTAACACGTACAAACAGAATGGAAGAGAGTTAAAATGCAGACGAGCAGACTTGCTGGCAAATATCGCATATCAGCCGATAGTAAAGATATGGAGTTGAGTGGAAACGGAAAACAGAAAGAGAGAGAGAGAGAGAAAAGAAAAGACAGAAAAGAGAAAGAAAAGAAAAACGGTGGTATTCAGTAATAAAAGAGGGGCACTGCAAATGGAATCATTAGGTTGACATCCAATTTGAGAATGTCATCATCTTTTAAAGAGGAACTCCCGGAGATCTGCGATACTTAATTACCACGGTCTATCTTTCTATCCGTCAACCTGTCTCTTTCTCCT
>NW_026380418.1:0-316 GCF_001194135.2 Octopus bimaculoides | reverse complement strand
TTCTTTCTTTCTTTCTTTCTTTCTTTCTTTCTTTCTTTTTTTCTTCCTTCACTTCTGTCTTTCTGTCATTCTTTACGTCTTCCTTTGCACTTAGATATGTCTTTGTTTTGCTCAGATATATTTCATAAGATTATTTATTATTACTATTCATTTCGGATACACATTTCAAGTTGCCTTGTTTCATACATACATACAAACATACATACATACATACACGCATGCATATATATATATACATACATACATGTAAGCAGACATATATAGAAACCTATATGAACTGCATATATATATATATATATATATATATATATATATA
>NW_026380417.1:0-643 GCF_001194135.2 Octopus bimaculoides | reverse complement strand
TTATATATATATTTATTTATATATTTATTTATTTATATATTTATTTATATCTATATTGATTTATTTATATAAATATGTATTTTATATATATTTATTTATTTGTATATATATTGAATGATATATTTATTTATTTATTTAAATATTTATTTATATATATATTTATTCATATGTATATATTTAGTTATATATATATTTATTTATATATATTTTATATATATATATATGTATTTATTTATATTTTCATTTATTTATTTATATACTTATTTACATATTTATTTATATTTTTAGTTACATATCCATTTATTTATTTATATATATATATAATTATTTATTTATTTAGTTATATATATATATTTATTTATATATATGTATTTATTTAATTATATATATATATTTATTTATATATATTTATTTATTTATATATATCTTTTATATATTTATTTATTTATATATTTATTTATATATATTTTCATTTATTTATATATATATATATATTTATTTATATACATTTATTTATTTATCTATATATTTATTTATTTATATATTTATTTATTTATCTATATATATGTATATATTTATTTTTTTATTTATTCATTCATATATTTATTTCTTTATATATTTATTTATTTATATATATGTATTT
>NW_026380416.1:0-484 GCF_001194135.2 Octopus bimaculoides | reverse complement strand
GGGAGGAGTCAGTCAATTTTGATCGACCCCAGTACGCAATTGATACTTAATTTTTCGACCCCGAAAGGATGAAAAACAAAGTCGATCACGGCGAAATTTGAACTCAGGACATAAAGACAGACGGAATACCGCTAAGCGTTTCGCCCGGCGTGCTAACGATTCTGCTAGCTCGCCGCCTTGATGATGATGATGATGATGATGATGATGATGATGATGATGATGATGATGATGATGATGATGATAATGGTTTCAAATTTGGCCACAAGGGCAGCTATTTTGCATCGACCCCGGTGTTCAACTGGTACTTAACTTATTGACCCCGAAAGGATAGAAGCAAAGTCGACTTCGGCGGAATTTGAACTCAGAACGTAAAGACGGACTCAATGCCGCTAGGCATTTTGCCTGGCGTGCTAAAGATTCTTCCAGCTCGCAGTCTGAAGCAGTAATAATAATAATAATAATAATAATAATAATAATAATAATA
>NW_026380415.1:0-315 GCF_001194135.2 Octopus bimaculoides | reverse complement strand
AGATAGATAGATAGATAGATAGATAGATAGATAGAGATAGACAGATAGGTACAGACAGAGGTAGATAGGTAGATAGATGGCTAGAGATAGATAGATAGGTATAGACAGAGGTAGATAGGTATAGTTAGAGGTAGATAGGTAGATAGATAGATGGATAGAGATAGATAGATGGATAGAGATAGATAGATGGATAGAAGTAGATAGGTATAGACAGGTAGGTAGATAGATAAAGAGACAGACAGATAGATAGGCAGAGAAACAGACAGACAAACAGAGACTCACAGATAGATAGATAGATAGATAGATAGATAGATA
>NW_026380413.1:0-626 GCF_001194135.2 Octopus bimaculoides | reverse complement strand
AGGAGGAGTTACCTCAATCCTTTCTATATTAAGCAAAATGAAGTAGATTGCCAAATCTATTTTTTGAACCAGTTGAAGACACACAAGATGTCGAAATATCGTTCACTAGATAACAATGGCACTCTTCTTTTAATTTTGACTCTATATCTTCAGGAGGAGTTACCTCAATCCTTTCTATATTAACCAAAAGGGAGTAGATTGACAAATTTATTTTTTGAACCAGTTGAAGACACCCAAGATGTCGAAATATCGTCCACTAGATAACAATGGTACTCTTCTTTTAATTTTGACTCTATTATTATTATTATTATCATCATCATCATCATCATCATCATCATCATCATCATCATCATCATCATCATCGTCATCATCATCATCATTATTATTATTATTATTATTATTTGTTTGACGGCGAGCTGGCAGAATCGTTAGCACGCTGGGCAAAATGCTTAGCGGCATTTCGTCCGTCTTTACGTTGAGTTCAAATTCCGCCGAGGCCGACTTTGCCTTTCATCCTTTCGGGATCGATAAATTAAGTACCAGTTGCGTACTGGTGTCGATGTAATCAACCATCCGCCTCTCTCAAATTTCAGGCCTTGTGCCTATAGTAGAAAGGATTATTATTA
>NW_026380412.1:0-446 GCF_001194135.2 Octopus bimaculoides | reverse complement strand
TCATTTCTACAGCTGAGTGAACTGGAACAACGTGAAATAAAGTGTCTTGCCCAAGAACACAACATGTGATGAATTTCATGTTTCAGAACGTTGCTTACTTTTTACTTAGCTTGATATTTATACACATATGAAAGCATTTGGGGTACGTACAGAGTAATAATGATGGACAAGATTAACTCTCAAGTAATGGACCTTCGGTTCTTTATTTATTTACGTACAGGTATAAAATGTCTAACGAATGCAATTCATCTTGCTGTTATGCTGCCTAGCACTGACGTCATAAATAATTACAGAAAAGAACCCACGCCACATTACTTCAAATTAATTTTTCTTTTAATATATATACTAGCAGAAAACCGCCCGGTGGACGGTTTTCTGCTAGCATATGTATTGCGTATATTGATATTATATATACATATAGATATGATACATAAATTATAAAGTAA
>NW_026380411.1:0-463 GCF_001194135.2 Octopus bimaculoides | reverse complement strand
ATTTGTGACGCACATGGAATAGATTTCTTTGAGGTGAGGTGCCTGAAATCGCTAGCCGATACATTCGTAAGTGCCTTTCCTCTCGTTGGTTTTTGGTGTCGCATGGCTAGAAATTACCGTGAATTTTTTAGAGAAACTTTCAAATTTATCAGAATATTGGGCTGAAGATGCGGAATAGAGTAATTTCATTCTCTTAACCGCGAAACGTCGTATCCAATTAACTAAAGGCAGGTTTGTTTTTGCTTTTCCCTCCGGTTTTTTGTTCTATGTGTGCCATAAATATCGCCATCCGTTTAGAGAAAAATTTGTAGTTTAGAATCAGTAGTTCTTTGACTGCTATTTCTAAATTTTCAGTATGTTGGAGAAGAAACTCAATGCTAATCCCTGTATATTTATGAAGATAAATGGTTTTGCCGATAAATGTTTTTTCATACTGAACTACTTGGCAAAATTGTTAATTATT
>NW_026380410.1:0-225 GCF_001194135.2 Octopus bimaculoides | reverse complement strand
TTCTTCTTAACTCTCCTGTGTGACCCTTCTGTCCGGCATTCGCCATGATAAATCGTTGACCACTACACACATTTTTTTCTCTCCTTGTTTCTCTCCTTGTTTCTTTCCGTGTTCCTTTCTGTAGAAGAGCGTAGGCTCGAAACGTTAAAGACATTCTCAATTCCCGAGCGTTACACTAATACATCTATTTGTTTTCAACACCACTTATCTTCGTCTGTTGTTTTT
>NW_026380409.1:0-293 GCF_001194135.2 Octopus bimaculoides | reverse complement strand
TGTGTGTGTGTGTGTGTGTGTGTGTGTGTATACATATATATGCATGCATATGTATATATATGTATGTATATAATATATATGTCTATACATATACGTTTATACGTATATTTATATATATATTTATTGTATACATGTATGTATACATGTATGTATACATATATATATATGTAATATCATATAGGATGTTACCGAGATGCAACTGGATAAATTCAAATCTCTTTCAGGGATAATTGTGAACAAAGTTCATCGTTACTGTGATGGCTACATCGTGGTAGGTTGATTCTTGTTTATTT
>NW_026380408.1:0-314 GCF_001194135.2 Octopus bimaculoides | reverse complement strand
AACCATGTGGTTCGTTAGCAAGCTACTTACCATACAGCCACTCCTACGCCATCATCATCATTAATAATAATAATAATAATAATAATACTTAGGCGAGCTAGCAAAATCGTTAATACGCCGGACAAAATGCTAAGCGGCATTTCGTCCGACTTTATGTTCTGAGTTCAAATTCCACCGGAGTCGACTTTGCCTTTTATCTTACTGGGTCGATAAAATAAGTACCAGTTGAACACAGCGGTCAATGTAATCGACTTACTTCCCTTCCCCGAAGTTGCTGGCCTTGTGCCAAAATTTAAAACCATTATCATTGTTGT
>NW_026380407.1:0-404 GCF_001194135.2 Octopus bimaculoides | reverse complement strand
TGTGTACATGTATGTATGTGCGTGTGCGTGTATTTATGTATTTATGCTTATTTTCTGGGATGGAACTGGTCTCAGTTACTACAATGCGAATTCAAATAAAATAGCTATTATATCGGTTGAGTATCCCGCAAATATAACTAATTTTAACGTACTTCCAATCGGAACTACAGTAACACAATATGTGAGAAATTTAAAACTAATTATTTTCACTGTCTAAAAGTTTTGTGAGCTGTTTTAGGGTTTGTGTTCAACACACACGACTAAAAGACTGCGTGTGGAGTGAAGGTGAACACACATTCATCATCTCATGTCTGCAGACCTAACTTCTTAAACACTTGGCTTCGACGCTTATATGTACTCACACACACGGACATATACACATAAAAAGATATATATATATATAT
>NW_026380406.1:0-331 GCF_001194135.2 Octopus bimaculoides | reverse complement strand
CAAGAAGCCAGTGTGTAAAAAAATTCATAAGGGAAATTTCTATTCCCAAGTAATCGCGAAATGGGTCGATACACAGTTAAGTTTTATTTAAAAGAAAGTTTGTCGTCTTCTGTTGGTTGTTTTTCCTCGCATTAGGTATTTAATGTGGTTATTTTGAGAAGTCCACTATGTGGCGTTATTATTTTTCTGTAATAATGCCCTTTATATAAATATATATACTGTAATTTTTGTATAATTATGTATTGTTAATATAACAATACGTAAAGACGGGCTAGAGTTTCTTATATATATACGTAATTCCGCAATTGAGGAAAAAGGAGCCGTGATGTAA
>NW_026380405.1:0-375 GCF_001194135.2 Octopus bimaculoides | reverse complement strand
TTTGCATTTATCTCGTTCCATTTAACAAACACCGTCAGAATGATTTAGAGTTTATCGGAAGAAGTAAAACTGAAAAAGTGGGACACACTGACACACTGACATTTGCATTTGTTATATTAAGATATATGTATATACAAACGGCTGTAATTTTTTTTTTTAGGGGTTTCCAGGATCCCAGAACAGCAAAAGTGATGAGAGAACGTGCGAAGAAAATGAAGCTAAACGCAGAACGACGCAAGAAGCTGAAGAAATTGGGTAAGACTCTCATGTTGTTACGTTAGTTCGTATCAGAGGCTATTGTTGTTGTTGTTGTTTAGCCCCAGGACAGTCCTGATCCAGACAGACCTATGATCAAAGATGTTCCAACTGTGACCA
>NW_026380404.1:0-283 GCF_001194135.2 Octopus bimaculoides | reverse complement strand
TTTTTTTATTATTATTGCAGAGATTATTTCAACTCTTGGATGAAACTGATTGGTAATATGGCTGATACGGGAATACAACACTATTATTGTTGTTGTTCTTCTTTTTTGTTAATGTTATAAAATTTTTATTTTATCATTAATAATAATAATATACGCATGTATGTGTATATAGTTAGGTAAAAATATATACATATATTTATATGTGTATGCATATATATATGCATATGTATGTGTACATATACTGATAGATAGATAGATAGATAGATAGATAGATAGATAGATA
>NW_026380403.1:0-281 GCF_001194135.2 Octopus bimaculoides | reverse complement strand
AACGTAAAGACAGACGAAATACCGATAAGCATTTCGCCCGGCGCGCTAACCATTCTGCCAGCTCGCCGTCTTAATAACGACAATATCATTTCTACTATTGGCACAAAGCGTGAATTTTTGGGGACTGAGGGTTTGTCAAAACCACATGGTTGACAGCAAGCTTTTTTAACCACTCAGCCATGACTAAAATAGTTTTGCATGCCTATAAACTTTATATATTTATATATAAACTTTATATTATTCATTTGGTTTTTTTAAAGATTATTTTTAATAGATAACTT
>NW_026380402.1:0-260 GCF_001194135.2 Octopus bimaculoides | reverse complement strand
CTACTACTACTACTACTACTACTATCAACATTATCATTGTGATCATCATCATCATCATCAATATTAAAATCAGCAGCATTACAGCAATATCAACAAGTATTTCCTATGGATTTTCTGTCGTTGATTTAGAATTTAGAGAATTATGGGTTCCATTTTATTCTAGAAAGTGGCCAGATGGACTATATGTAATCTGAACCTTCCCCCTCCCCACTTATTTATTAATTTTTTTTTTTAGGCTATGGGAGATTCCGATTCTGAAA
>NW_026380401.1:1613-2030 GCF_001194135.2 Octopus bimaculoides | reverse complement strand
CACACACATATATGTGTGTATGTATATAAGTATGTATGTAAGTATGCATGTATGTATGTATGTATGTATGTAAGCATGCATGTATTTAAGTTGGTATGTAGCTGGATAGGTACGCTGGGTTGTAGATAGGTACATATATACATATGCATGCAGCTAAACAGAAAAAACAAGTACATGTGTATATATATGTTTATATGTTTGTGTTCACATACACACTTGTGCAAGTGTTTGTGTTCACATAAGCATTACGCAAGCACACACATTGTTGCAAGTGTGGAGCTGTATGTCTATGTTATGTATATGTACACATACATATATTTGAACATCTTCAAATGCACATATGAACTTATTCCATGATAAACTTTTGATGTATGTATGTATGTATGTATGTCATTGTTCAGTTTTGTTTCAAGATTT
>NW_026380401.1:0-349 GCF_001194135.2 Octopus bimaculoides | reverse complement strand
TGCATGCATGTATATGAGTACGCATGTGTGAATGTATGCATATATATGTAGGTTTGTGTGTATCTATGTGTGTAAATATAGCTGTATGTTTATAAGTATAAGAAAGTACATCTATATAAAGTATATTAATATATTTATTATGTATGACTATGTATATGTGCATCTGTGTATATGTATATACTTACAGATTAGCATGTAAGTATGCAACTGTATGTAGATAAATATCTAACTATGTGTGTATATAAAATTGTCTCTGTATATAATAGGGAAACAATTGAAAACTGAATATATTCATGACTTGATCATAGCTTTGTCTACAGATGTTTCTATAAACATATTCACAGATTGA
>NW_026380400.1:0-218 GCF_001194135.2 Octopus bimaculoides | reverse complement strand
AGCAGTCGTAGTAGTTCTTCTTCAGGTTGTTATTGTTCTTTTGTTTTGTTATTTTCTATTTGCCTCAGTCATTTGACTGTGGCCATGCTGGAGCACCGCCTTTTGTCGAACGGATCGTGCCGCAGGACTTCTTCTTTTCTAAGCCTATTACTTATTCTATTGGTCTATATTTGCATGGAGTCTTGTAAACGGTGTTATTCGATCGACGGTTCTTTTTT
>NW_026380399.1:0-607 GCF_001194135.2 Octopus bimaculoides | reverse complement strand
ATATATACACACATGCATACATATACACATACATACATGCACATACATATACACATATATAACTATGTATACACATCTATTCATTCATACATGTATATATACACATAACATATACACGCATCTTTGTATATGTATATGTATATATACATATCCATACACATATACATATATATACACAGACATATATTCACATATTCATATGTATATATACATATATACATATACAAACACAAATATAAAATACATATAAATACATATACATACATATGTATATACATATTTACATATTTTTCATACATGCACATCTGTACACAGACATATATACACTCATATACATATATATACTTACACGCACAGATATATACATATACAAATGCATACACAGGTACATACAAATGGATGTATAGAGATATATATTCTCACATGTACATATATATACACACATATATACACATGAACATATACATACACATACACTCATATACATATAGACACATATTTGCATACATATATATACACATATACACACATGTACATATATATATATACACACATATACGCATATATACATACACTTATACCCAGTATATATTGTACACAGATATAT
>NW_026380398.1:0-231 GCF_001194135.2 Octopus bimaculoides | reverse complement strand
ATATACGGATAATAATGATAAATGGAGCAAAACGCATGTCAATGAAAGATCCTTTAATTCTTACATATATGTTTCGAGATAAATAACCCTTTCACAAAGAAGAAAGAGCTGTTGTGGTTCTTCATTTATTTCTCTTCAGGGAGTTCATAATAAAACATGTAATAGCAAGCGTTTTGCTCCATTATTATTATTATCCATATCTTCTCAAAATGTATCACTTTAACTCGGTAT
>NW_026380396.1:0-388 GCF_001194135.2 Octopus bimaculoides | reverse complement strand
TATATATATATATATATACATACATACGTACATACGTACATTAGGTACTTACGTACGCACATAGGTACGTAACTACGTACATTCGTACATACCTACATTACGTAAGTACGTGCGTAAATACATACGTACATACGTACAAACATGCATACATATGTAGATACGTACTTAATGTACGTATGTACGTATGTATGTATATATATAGATATATATATCCGTATGTAGATATGTAGATACGTACATACATACATATGTGCATACGTATATTACGTACGTACGTACGTAAATACGTACATTACGTATGTACGCACAAACGTACACACATACCTATATACATACGTACATATGGGATCTATTTTAAAACGGGGGCCACATTTTTCATTAATGTTTT
>NW_026380395.1:0-213 GCF_001194135.2 Octopus bimaculoides | reverse complement strand
TATATATGTATGTATGTATGTATGTGTGCAGATTTGTGTGTTTTGTTTTATGTATGTATTCTCATGAATATAGTTGCATATCTAAACATGCACATATATACTTACATGATAAATGTCTGGAAAGTTTTTCAGATTTTTACAGTTTCAGTGATGGAATGAGTCAGTAGTCTTCGAATTAGCTTTCTCCTTTCTGGTTTTGAGAAGCTTAATTTC
>NW_026380394.1:0-477 GCF_001194135.2 Octopus bimaculoides | reverse complement strand
GCAACAACAATCACAACCACAGCTACGACAATAGAAGCAACATCTAAAGGGGAACATCGCTTGACATTTGAACACCAAGCTCGTAAACATGATCATAATCATAATTATAATCGTAACCGTAATTGTAATCAGTCTTCATCAACATAATCATCTTGTTTCTTTTCTTCTTCATTTCCTCATTTCCATTTTTATCCCCCATCGTCGTCTTCTTCTTCTTCTTCTTCTTCTTCTTCTTCTTCTTCTTCTTCTTCTTCTTCTTCTTCTTCTTCTTCTTCTTCGTCTTCTTCTTCAATACCATCATCATCATCATCAGCTGCTGCAGCAGCAGTAGCAACAGCAGCACCATTACCTCCACCACCACTACCATCAGCAACGCCGCCGCCGTCACCAGCAGCACCACCACTACCATCTTTGTCGTTATCGACGTCATCGCCATAATTATCATCATCATCATCATCCTCATCTTGAACTTCATCC
>NW_026380393.1:0-387 GCF_001194135.2 Octopus bimaculoides | reverse complement strand
TCAACTGGAACCCTCGACGTCGTAAGCGACGGAGTCCCAACAACAATATCTATTAGTCAAAGAAGAAGTGACAGTTTACATGAACTTTTTCAGGTACTGTATGGGAAAGTGAAGAAGTAACCTCAGATTAGAGGGACTGAACCCGGGTTCATGTGGTTGAGAAGCAAGCTTCTTACCACACAAAAAGAGAGCAAACACTGAAGATATTGGGACGAAGAATAAATAAGTATAAATATATAGATAGATATATATATATATATAGGTGAGAAAGTTGGTATGTGAAAGCACGTGGTTGGATGTATAAAAGATAATAAGAGTGAAAAAACTACAGAAAAAAATGTCAGAAAAATATAAGAAAAATGTTAGAAAAATGTTATAAAATCTTTT
>NW_026380392.1:0-588 GCF_001194135.2 Octopus bimaculoides | reverse complement strand
ATATATATATATATATATATATAAATACATATACAGGCGTATATATGCATAAATATATATATATATATATACATACATACATACAGACATACATCCATGCATACATATAATAATAAATATACCCATACAGATATAACTTATGGTAGCTGTTCCCAAAATCTGCCAATAAAATCTACATATGTTGTTTATGCATGCAACACATTTATGTATGTGTGTATGTATGCATGTATAGGTGTCCATATGCATTTCTTTACATATATGCAAGGTAGGTGTATGTATGCTAATACGGATATATGCATGTATGTATTTATGCACATGTTTGTATATATGCATGCATATAGTTGTATATGCATGCATATATTTATCTACACATGTGTGTGTACATACGCATGCATGTATGCAAATAGATAAGTAATCAATATAAATATTTATGTTGTCTACAAAAGCTCCTAATATACAACTCAACTATAGCATTACAATTGAGAATAAACATATACACTCATTAATTGCACTTAACTGGATTCGTTTGATATATGTGTACTTCTACTACTACTACTACTACTACTACTGCTGCTGCTGCTGCTGCTG
>NW_026380391.1:0-538 GCF_001194135.2 Octopus bimaculoides | reverse complement strand
GTGTGTGTGTGTGTTTCTGTCTGTGTCTGTATTCCCCCCTCACCACCACCGCTGGAAAACTGGTGTTGGTGAGTAAACATTCTCGTAACATTTGCAGGTCGGCAAAAAGAACCGATAGAATGAGAACAAGGGCCATTCCTTTGGAGATAGTATCACCAAAGTGAAAATGAAAATTGGCAATTTCCATAATTTTTTTCTATTTCTTTAACTTTATGCATACATGCGTATACACAAATATACAAACATGCACACGCATAAATACAAACATATATACACAAAATATATATAAAGATAAACGATTCATGAAAATATAAAGAAAAGCGATGTATGCGTATTTATGTATATATGCGTGTGTATATATGCGTGTGTATATATACCTATGTATGTATGTGTGAGTGTATGTTTCATTGTTTAATTCGCTCTTAGACATGAAAGTCAATGGGTGTGCCACAGTCAAATGACTGAAACATGTAAAAGAGTAAAAGAGAGTATATATATTTCGTATGTGTATTTCGTGTGCAAGATTCTTGATGTGGAT
>NW_026380390.1:0-529 GCF_001194135.2 Octopus bimaculoides | reverse complement strand
CGATGATGATGATGATGATGATGATGATGATGATGATGATATATATATTCGACTAATGAGAATACTATTTTGGACTAATACGTATATGTTGATTGGTGTGTTGAAGTGTTGAGCAGAGTGCTGGCACAGTTTGGGCTACTCGGTGTCATCTACAGTTGGGGTATATTTCTGTTGGACCTACGTCAGGAACTCTACAGTGTTAGTTGACATAATAATAATAATTTCTTAAGTAACTAGAAGACGAATTTGGCATTAATATTTATTTTGTACAATGGTCGTTTTGACCCATTCTGTTACTGTCTTATGGGTGTGACTCTATTCAACAGGTTTTGTTGCATCCATTTTTCAGTCTGGAGCTCATCAGGTACATCCATACATAAAGTTGGGTCTTGCTAAAGATCCTGAGATCACTAGAGACCATATTGTTATATACTAGTCTGGTTAGCAAGACACAGGATATGTTGCAAGTAGGATGGGTCAAAACAACTGTTGTACAAAATAAAGATTAATACCAAATCCATCTTCTGGT
>NW_026380389.1:298-935 GCF_001194135.2 Octopus bimaculoides | reverse complement strand
ATATGATGAACATCAATGGCAGCTCTGTGGTGACTTAAAGGTTGTTGCTCCTGTGATGGTCTTTCAGGGCAGATACACCAAGTACTGCAGCTTCTTGTGTTAATGGAACAGCCGTGTAAGAGGTTCCCACTATATCAGGAGAGACTGGCCACCTCGTCAATCACTGGAGCATGGGACGAAAAATGTCTAACATCCATTTCTCGCTGAACCAAACAAAATTTTGCTGCCACCATTACAAATAAAACTGTGGCTCATGAAAAACTTTGTAAAAGCTATAGACAAATTCAATCAGGAATTCAAGTATTTAGCATCAAAATTCCCCTCACACATGCATACATATACATATATATACATACAAATACAGACATACACATACAAATAGACATATACATATAGACGCGCATATGCACATACGTATAAATGTGCACTTAGAGGTATATGGATACATTGTCGCATGAATATGCAAACATATAAACAGAGTAGGTGCGTAAAAAGATATGTGTTCATGAACACATATATACTCATAAAAACACATTCGTATGCATAAACGTACCTACATGTTCGTTTTACATATGCAAGTGTATAAGCGGAATATGGGCAAATGCAGTGTATCAATGAACCAAGGACGCTATTTTTC
>NW_026380389.1:0-233 GCF_001194135.2 Octopus bimaculoides | reverse complement strand
TATTTTAAAAGTAATAGGAAGTACACTATTTCAGCTAGAATTGAATATTGCATTATCAAATAGACCGACAATCTATCCATTAGACCACGGCTTTCCTTCAAATATGCAATAAATACCGATAAATTTGGGCTGTAACCATATACTCTCAGTTTATAGTTTGATAGTTCCCACACAAGTATTTATTTTAGTTTTATTACATTTAATGCACCATCTGTGCTCGATGTACATATTGA
>NW_026380388.1:1985-2410 GCF_001194135.2 Octopus bimaculoides | reverse complement strand
AATCTCCCTACTGCATCCGGGTAGAGAGATTTCAGTGTATTGTATGTGCTCCGTGTTATGTGTATGATTTTGATGTGTTGTGGTTGTGTTGTGCATGGGTGATTGCTTGTTTTCGTGTCATTTTCTGTAATGTTAGTGTTTGACCTAATGTAATTCATTAGGTCTGGATTGTTTGTGTTTATCGCTGTCAAAATTGTTGTGGGGTTCTGTGTTGGTGCGTTTGTGTTGGTGTTTTTGTTTTCTGTGGATGTGTTGGTTTCGGCGCTTGTAAGCCTCCCCGCTTTGTGTGTTTGTTTGTTTTTCCGTTCTTTTTTTCCTCTTTTTCTTCTTTCCCCAGTGACCACTTGCCAATCCTCTGTGTCATCTTCATCTGACGACATGTCGGAGGAATCGGAGGGTGGGAGGGGAAGGGTGTTGGGGTCTAT
>NW_026380388.1:0-1202 GCF_001194135.2 Octopus bimaculoides | reverse complement strand
CCGAGACATATGGCAGATACGAGCCATTCTTCCTCAATTTCAGGAGGCACATTCGAAATCTTTATTTTCGTAACCCTACGACCAAGGTACGTAGGGATCATGAGCAGGTTCTCGTGTTGTAATGACTTTGTGGAGAGGTCCTTGGGTCGCTGCTCGCTAGATAGATAGATAGATAGATAGATAGATAGACAGACAGACTGGGGTATAGTTATTGTTGGATATGGATGGCATTTTAACTTAATAAAGGATGTGTTCGAATCAAAACTAGACAATACCGTACGTGCCAGACTAATCACAAGCACCGTCCTACCTGTGCTCCTAAACGCAAGGAAGACTTACGATTCTCCCAAATTGGGCAACCACGAAAAGACAGATCGATCGATCGATAGATAGATAGATAGATAGTGAGCAAGAGAAAGAAAGAGAGAGAGAGAGTGAAAGAGACAGATAGACAAACAGACAGACAAGTAAAGATATTGTGTTGTTGTTGTTTGTTCCTTCTTGAGCCAAGCCTGGCTCATAAGGTTCGGTTTCCCAGTTTCTTTGGTGTTTAGGTACCCCACTTGGACGGGTCGCCGGTCCGTCTCAAGTGAGCTCCTAGATGCAGGAGGAAAGAATGACAGAAAGTTGTGGTGAAAGAGTCAGTAGAGGTTCGCCATAACTTTCTACTGGAGCCGCGTGGTGCTTAGGTGTTTTGCTCATAAATACATACATCGCCCGGTCTGAGATTCGAACCCGCGATCCCTCGACTGCGAGTCCGCCACTCTGACCACTAAGCCATGTGCCTCCTCCAAAGATATTGTAGTGTCATTAAATAACTTCTAGCTGCTGTTTCTAGTAATCGATTGAACGCATAGGAGCTTCATTTTTACTGGAATGCAATGCTTTATTGACAATGTCTAGGATTAGATTGAACTGATTGTATAGCGGACAGGTGTTAGCTGTTGTATAGTGTTGCGGTATTTACCTGTGTTTTGTTGCCTTGTGCTGCTCAGTTCCTTTTCTACGTTGTAAATATCTCTGCAATACTTTATGTTTGTTTATCTATCAATCTATCTATTTATCTCTCTACCTATCTATGTATCCATCTATTTATCTATCTATCTGTCCGTTCGTCTATCAGTCTGTCTGTCTGTCCGTCCGTCCATCCGACTGTCTGTCTGTTCGTCTGTCTGTCTAATAATCTATCTATCTATCTATCT
>NW_026380387.1:326-491 GCF_001194135.2 Octopus bimaculoides | reverse complement strand
TTTCGAAATATGTATATGCGTATATATCTAGTTTTGCTCCTGTATGTATGAATGCTATGTTTGTATACAAACGTGTATATGTGCTTAAGTAAATGTGTATCTATGTTTGTCAGTATGTGTTTGCGTCTATATATTTTGGGATGTGTATGCTCTTGTGCGTGTATA
>NW_026380387.1:0-316 GCF_001194135.2 Octopus bimaculoides | reverse complement strand
GTGTTTGCGTCTATATATTTTGGGATGTGTATGCTCTTGTGCGTGTATATGAATGTGTGCTTATGCGTAGAAATAGATGGTCGTAAACGTCTATTAACGTATACATATGTATTTATGTATGTGCTGTGAGAATATGTATGAGTGTATGTGTATGTAAGTTTGTGTGAGTCTGTATATCTTTGCATACATATATGTTCGTGTTGGTAAAATATAAATACGGATAGATATGTATATATATTATCATCTTAGTGTATATATATGTATATATATTTGTATATATGTATATATACATGTGTATGTATATATGTATATATAT
>NW_026380386.1:0-231 GCF_001194135.2 Octopus bimaculoides | reverse complement strand
AGAGAGAGAGAGAAACGGCGATAAAGATAAAGCAATAGAGAAAGGCAAAAGACAGAGGAATTTAGATGCATCTTATTGTATACTTGCATGTGTCTCTATCTCTCCTTTTGTTTCTGTATCTCTTACAGACACATTCTCTCTCTCACTCCCCCTCTCTCTCTCTTTCTCTCTTTCTCCCTCCCTATCTTTCTCTCTTTCTCCCTCTCTCTCTTTCTCCCTCTCTCTCTTTCT
>NW_026380385.1:0-269 GCF_001194135.2 Octopus bimaculoides | reverse complement strand
TGTCATTACATATATACATACTCGATTGAATATGCAAATTATCGTGTGTGCGTGCGCACGTGTGTACAGTGAACATTCCTCCATCCCCTTGTATAGTATTTATGTTTGGCGTGGCGATCTTTTGGAAGCCCCTCCCATCTTAGGACGTCCAGATGCATTGACTTCATATCTCTCTTGCAGACGTACTTGAGACGAAGATGAAGTAATAATTTTATTAGAGGCCCAGTGGTTAGGGTAGCGGACTCGCGATCATAGGATCGCGGTTTCGA
>NW_026380384.1:0-868 GCF_001194135.2 Octopus bimaculoides | reverse complement strand
ACATACATACATACATACATACATACATACGTACGTACGTATATGAGTGTGTGTTAGTATATATCTGTATATGCATGTATTTAAACCGCGTCCCGATACAATATGCATAAACCTATGTACATACTGTTTATTATTCCATAAAATCGACATTTGCACAATGGACATAATGTTTCGTTATTTCTTCAGAATTTTCTGTTAGTAACGTGACACAGAAATGAAATATGCATGCATACATGCAGAGAAACATATGCGTGTCTGCAGCTGTATGCAGAGAGATGTCGCTGTGTATGTAAGGAGCTTTGTGTGTGCGTGTATGTGTGCTTGTGTGTGTTTACTGGGCAATATTAACCACGTGAAACACGTCACATTTAACTTTTAGATTCAGTCACTTATGCTCATATATCATTTTCTTACTAAGTTAAAAACGAACACACATACACACGCATATATATGTAATTATATACGTTTTTGTACATGAACACACACATATAGGTATATGCACACACACATACACATATTTCTTACTGTAACTATTGCTTCTCTTTTAGTCTTCCTTCTAGTCTGTCTCTTCTCCTACGTAATATATATATATACACAATACATACATACATATACACATGCACAACCTTGCATCTCTCCCTAATCAGGTACCTAAACACGTACACAACTATTTACTAACAAACCTTCATATCTACAAGTTTTTATATCTAGCAGTGTGCTTCTCTAATCATCTATCTATCTGTCTACACATACACATTCCTCCATTCTTCCGTACGTACATACATACATAGATATATCCTTGTGTTTATGCATACATATATGTTTGTATATATGTACTCGTACATGTGTACATGCATACCTTAAATAT
>NW_026380383.1:0-362 GCF_001194135.2 Octopus bimaculoides | reverse complement strand
TATATATGTGTGTGTGTGTGTGTATATAAGTTCTATTTCATTGTAGTTGTTGTTGAATTGTATTAATTTGTTATTGTATGATGTTACATTGCTATTGTATTGGCATAATGTAGTTTATTATTGTATTTATACTGTGTTGTTGTTGCTTTCTTTTCATTGTGTTCTTACTTTGTTTCTCTCTTGTTTTGTTTTTGTTTTTTTTGTATTGTCTTATTGTACTCAATATTTTTGTATTTAATAATTTTATTAATTTCTCGTGATATTACATATTATATTGTACTGTATCATACTATAGAACCTTGTTGCTTTGTTTTATTACAATTTTGCATTATGTAATAATATTGTCATGTATTGTATTGTTA
>NW_026380382.1:0-442 GCF_001194135.2 Octopus bimaculoides | reverse complement strand
CCAGTCCATGGGCACTGGTAACGATCCCGCTCGAAACATTTCATGTGTCATCCGCACATGAGCCAATCCGGGGGCACCGGGATGGATCTCGCTAGAAAAACCTCATGAGTCACCCGCACAAAAGCCGGCCCATGGGCACCGGCAACGATCTCGCTCGAAAGATTTCATGTGTCGCCCGCACATGAGCCAGTCCAGGGTCACCGGCAACGAACCTGCTCGAAAGATTTCACGTGTCGCCAGCACACAAGCCAGTCCGGGGGCACTGGCAAACGATCCCGCTCGAAACATTTCATGTGTCGCCCGCACATGAGGCAGTCCAGGGGCACTGGCATCGATCACGCTCGAAAGGTTTCATGTGTCTCCCGCACGTGAGCCAGTCCAGGGACACTAGCAACGATCCTGCTCGAAACATTTCATATGTCACCTGCACAAGAGCCAGTCC
>NW_026380381.1:0-212 GCF_001194135.2 Octopus bimaculoides | reverse complement strand
TGTATGTATGTATGTATGTATGTATGTGTGCATGCATGTATGTATGTATACTTGTATGTATGCATGTATGTATGCATGTTTGTATGTATGCATATATGTATGTATGTATGCATATATGTATACATGTATCCATGTATGTTTGTATGTATGCATGTTTGTATGCTTGTATGTATGTATGTATGCATGCATGCATGCATGTATGTATGTATGTA
>NW_026380380.1:0-524 GCF_001194135.2 Octopus bimaculoides | reverse complement strand
TACATACATACATACATACATACATACATACATACATACATACATGCCCATTGAATGCAGACATATATCAAAGTTACACTTCTCTGTATGGCATTCAGTGATTGCTTTGTTATATATAAAAGCTACGAATATTACACTGTACTGAATACGAATTCGTTTATTATTAAACATAGCAATTAGTGACAACTATGCTGCTTTGCCTTTTGACATTTCAGCATCATTCTTGAAGTAAATTTCATTCTCAGCGTCTAAGTATTAAACAAGTAAGTTCTTGTAGTATCAGGTTCCATTTTCACTGCCAATGACTATGTATCTCTTCGCCTGTCTGTGTCAGCGGGTGTTTGTATTTCTTTCTTTCTATCTGTCTCTGTGTCTGTCTGTCTTTTTATCTATCTATCAATCTATATATTTGGCTGTCTATCTTATTTATCTCTCTATATAAGAATATACATACGGACGCACGCACACACACACACGCAGAGACAGAAACACACACGAACTCATTCACAGGCATATATACACAC
>NW_026380379.1:0-642 GCF_001194135.2 Octopus bimaculoides | reverse complement strand
GCTCGTTCGTTCGTTCGTACGTACTTATGTTCGTTCGTTTGTTCGTTCGTTCGTTCGTACGTACGTTCGTTCGTTCGCGTGCTCCTTGATTTCGTTCGTCCGTTATCTCGTTCATTCGAACGTACGGACGTACTATCGTTGGTTCGTACATACGTACGTTCGTTGATTCGCTCATTCGTTTGTTCTTACGTACGGAGTTACGTAGCTGCTTTCGTTCGTTTATTATTTCGTCCGTCCGTCCGACCGTACGTACGTTCGATCGTTCATTCGTTCGTTCGATAGTTCGTTCTTTCGTACGTACTTACTTACGTACGTTCGTTCCCACGTTTGTTCGTTCGTTCGTGCGTTCTTTCATTCGTACATACGTACATATTTACATTCGTACGTTCCTTCAATCCTTTCTTTTGTTTGTTCGATTGGTCCAATCGTACGTACGTACGTACGTTCATTCGTTCGTTCATTCGTTCGTTCGTTGGATCGTTTATTTGTTTTTGAGCATTCGTACGTACGTACGTTCGTTCGTTAGTACGTTCGTTCGTACGTTCTTACGTACGTACGTACATTCCTACGTTCGTTCGTTTGATCGTCCATTCGTACGTACGTACGTACGTTTGTTCTTTCGTTCGTACGAAAGTAAGTTCG
>NW_026380378.1:0-338 GCF_001194135.2 Octopus bimaculoides | reverse complement strand
AGATAGATAGATAGATAGATAGATAGATAGATAGATAGATAGGCAGAAAAAGAAATCTATATATTTATCTACGAACGTACTAATATGTATAAACCTCATTTTTTCCGATAGCCAAAAACGCACTTATATATATGTGTGTTTCTGTGTGTCTGTGTGTGTGTGTGTGTGCGCGCGCGCGCAGATATTATATATTATCTACGTATATAATTTTGTGTAAACATGTGCAAATGAGTGCATTTGTCGATATATACCTGTGTGTATGTGTGTGTTTTTATACAGATAGGTATAAGTATGTGAGTATGAATCAATCAACCTATCTATCTATCTATCTATCTATC
>NW_026380377.1:0-411 GCF_001194135.2 Octopus bimaculoides | reverse complement strand
GGTTAAAAGTTCAAAGTGAACTGAACCTTTCATATCTCACCAAACTGATAACAACACCTTATATGGGTGAAGACCTTCTTTCTCCTGGGGTGTCAGTCTTTCTCCTTTCCCTACCACTGTCTTCAGTACTTGACATTTTTATAGAGAACCCATTTCTTGTCACCAGTCACTGTTCGGTCCAAAAAAGGTTTATTCATGAGACGTGACAGCAAAGAAGGGCACACATTCACTCTCTGGGCATAATTAGACTCAGAAAGTTTGTGAGGAAATCATTGACACAATTTGCTGTTTGTTGACTTGTCTGATGGCATGCAGGTGTCGAAAGATCAAATCCAAGTTTCTCTGTTAGTTCCTCAACAGCTATGAGCTCTACAGGTCTTCCAGAATGAGGGTCGTCTTCTAGGCTGTAGT
>NW_026380376.1:0-439 GCF_001194135.2 Octopus bimaculoides | reverse complement strand
ATCCTATGACCGCGAGTCCGCTGCCCTAACCACTGGGCCATTGCGCCCCCGCATAGTATATTAAAATTAATGCTGAAATACAGTGAGCATCACTAAGAATTACAATTCATTTAAAAACAAAGGCATTAAAAGTTACAGGTTAACGGTAATACATATCGGAACAAGTGTACAAGTTCAGGTGTCTTCCGATAGGTGGTATTCGTACTTCAGCCGCGAGCTTTTCAAATGTGTTCACATCGACAGTGCTGTAAAGTTTTCTATAATTATTTTTGTGATTTACATTTTAGCCCCATGGCTCCGAAGAAGAATCCTAGTGAAAGTGGTAAGCGTAGAGCCATATTTTTGGAAGATAGAGTAGATATGATAAAACGATACGAAAAGGGTGAAAAGATTGTGTGTGTGTGTGTGTGTGTGTGTGTGTCTGTGTGTGTGTGTGTGT
>NW_026380375.1:0-267 GCF_001194135.2 Octopus bimaculoides | reverse complement strand
AAATATTTAACTCAACGGTAGACCACTGGTTTCTCAATCAAATACAGAAACAAATGTGAAGTAACCTGTATTCTTTCGTTCATCAGTACACGTATGGTCAAGATATATAAAAATAAACAAGAATCAACCTACCACGATGTTAATGCCCTTTATATATATTTAAATATATCTATGAAGAAACGATGAATCTTTTCATTACAAAATTTTTCGTTATTTTTTTTCATTATGAGGTTTTTTCACGCTGTCTACTTGATAAATTCTTATAAA
>NW_026380374.1:0-348 GCF_001194135.2 Octopus bimaculoides | reverse complement strand
TGATGATGATGATTATGGTGATGATGATGATGATGATGATGATGATGATGCCGTTAATGGTTGTGATGACGATCGGGATGATTATAATGATGGCGATGATGATGATGATGGTGTTGGGAATAATCATGATGACGATAATGACAACTACGACGACGACGGTGATAATCATGATCATGACCTTGGTTAAAGTGATGATGATGGTGATGAAGATGATGCTAATGATGACGATGACAACGATGACGATGATGACGACGATGACGATGACAATAACGATGATGACGAATAGAACGCCTACAACGAAGGACAGCAGCACGACGAAGGTAATTAATTTGATGAGACGGTTGTTTA
>NW_026380373.1:0-200 GCF_001194135.2 Octopus bimaculoides | reverse complement strand
TAGCGGTTCTGTGGCATTTTTTACATACCATTCTATGTTGTTTTCTTCTGTTCTAATCCTGTGTTCGCATCCAATCACTCCGCTTCCTTCTCTTTTTCTTGGTACATAGAGTCTGCGTGCTTCACTTTTTGGGCGGAGTATCCTATATCTAGTCAGCAACTTCCTTGTCTTTCTATCTAAGCTGTTTAGTTCGTCTACTG
>NW_026380372.1:0-254 GCF_001194135.2 Octopus bimaculoides | reverse complement strand
TACATGTGTGCGTGCGCACGCGCGTGTACGTGTGTGCACGAATGTATGTACGCATACATGCAATTGGCAAGCATGTATATATCTATATTTTAGACATATAGAATTATTTATATATAAACCTTTTCCTACGTATCTAGCTCTGCCTGTCTCTCTCTATGTATATAGATACATATATATATATATATATATATATAGATATATATGATCGTGGGTGAGTTGTGTATACATACATGCATTTATATATATATATATAT
>NW_026380371.1:2689-5504 GCF_001194135.2 Octopus bimaculoides | reverse complement strand
AATAATAATAATAATAATAATAATAATAATGATAATAATATACATAACAAAAACACCAGGACTAACAAGTATATATATAACATACAGAAAATAGCACTACTAGGCACACATTCTACGTAAAACACTTTTAATACAGTAAAAATAAGAGCCTCACAACAAACCACAGCACATACCCAAGGCACACAGAGCTGCGCTCGGTAGTGCAGTGAAAGCACGTGATAAAAAATTAGACTACTGAATAATAATTATAATAAGACGGGACCATCAAAGCAAATAAACCGGATATTGCAGTGAAAGACCAAAACAGTAAAGTCTGTTTATTGATTGACATGAGCATTTCCTGTGACCATAGTATCTCGGCAAAAGAATTTGATAAGCTCAGGAAATATAAAGGTTTGCTAATCGAAACTGAAAAGATGTGGCATCTCAAGACGGTTACGATACCAGTGATTGTAGGGGCACTTGGAAAGATCATAAAAGGAAGTGAAAATGATTTAAGAATGATCCTTGACTCACTGTCCATGCAGAAAGTACAAAAGATTGTCTTAACTGGTACGTCACACGTATTAAGAAGAGCATTGTCGATGTGAATTTTCTTTCCCTTTTTCTTCTTTATTTTCTTTGGTTACTTTTTTTATTTGTTTCTTTTATCTCTGTCTTTCTCCCACCCACCCCTTTTCTTTATCGCATGAATTTGTAAATGGTGTGTGTATTTTAATGGCCTACCAATGTATACTGTGCGATTGTCTGCCCTAGGTGTCAGGAAGACAGTCAGCAAGAAATGGAAACAGAATTGAAAGATGATAATGAAAATAATAATAATAATAATAATGATAATAATAATAATAATAATAATAATAATAATAATAATAATAATAATAATAATAATAATATACATAACAAACTGTATCTTAAAAAACTGTATCTCTTAAAAAGCTTGAGAATTTTCAACAAATGCATAAATTCAAGGGAGGAGATTTTTTTTCTGTGTATCTGCATTTCAAGAAATACATTGTGTTGTAATTTGAAATTAGGTCACCGGACACTTAGTAAACCATTAACATCTTGTTTACGTCTGCTTGACACCGAATTATTGTAAAGTTGATTATCTTCATTGTGTATTTCCTTTTAGTCTTCATTTTTACAAGCGTCTCTTGTTCAAACGTCATCTGCTCAAAAGACAACTGACAAACAGTCTTGTTTTCAGATTAATAAATGGCAGAGTAAATTATTATTACGACCAGGAAACCCTGGGTAGCTGTGTTTACAAGAATTGTACAGGGTGCGGTGAATAAACTGTCGTCTAAATTACGCAAGAATCAAAATAACACTGTCATCTCATTTTAACAGATATATTTACCAAAATTGCATAAATTTATTAAACAATAAATTTATTCAATAAAATCGTCATTGACTTCAACCACGACCTCCAAACGACTTCGGAATCTCTTGCAACTCTTCTGGATGGACTTATTGTTTAAGTTGGTGAATGCTGCCATAATCCTTGCCTTCAGTTCATCTTCAGTGTTACAAGGAGCTTTGTTAGTCTCTCGCTCACTCAAATGCACTCCACACATAATAATCAAGGAGGTTGCAGTCTGGGAAGTTAGGTGGTCAGATGTTATGGATGATGTGGTCGCAGAAATTGTCTGACAGTCATGACTGGATTCTTTTGCTTGTGTAGCATGATGCAGAAACCTGTTGTCTGTCATAGGATCTTCAAGCAGCCATCCTCTTGACATAGAGCAACACTACCTTCTTCAGGTACTTGATGTAGACCCCCGTGTTGAGTTTGAAACCGTATAGGAAGATGAATGGAGACATAACGTCACCATCACTAGTGATCACTCCAAACATCTTGATGTTGACTGGGTGTTTGATTTTTATCACTCTCGGTACATGTTTTGGGGACACAGCAAGCCAACGTTTGTTATGAATGTTCACCATCTGATCCCGACAGAAATTTTTCTCGTCTGAGAAAAACCAAAGCATGTTCGGTTGGGAGAATGCTTGAGTTTGTTCATAAGCTTTGTAGCGCGGTCTTTCCTCTTGTCCTTGATGTCTTGGAATAAAAATTGGCCCTTTCTCATCTTGTATGAGGAATACCGAATATCTTCATGCTCTACCTGCCTGATAAGAATTTCAGACACTCCCATGTCCCTGGTGATGTACCTGATTGACTTGGAAGGATCGTTGTCAATCGTGGCCTGGATCTCACCAAGAAATTAAGGAGTTCTTTTCTTATCAGAACGATTAGAGTGAGTTTTCCCCGTTGCCGTACATTTGTAATCACTATTAGATTCATCCAACTCTTTCCGAATCCTCTACACTGTCCTCAGATTGCTCGTATTAGAGCTTCCGGTGCGAATGCCAGGCAGTACAGCATGTCGTTTCCAAATTTCTGGCAGACTGAATTGCGTCATGGTGCTGTGTTTCTCACAGACGGTGCCCAGCTGACCTTACTATACTGTATAGTTGACAAAATCAAAAACAAAAGAATGTGCATGCGCGAAACTAGAAAGTATAAAATGGTGACAATTTACCCATCGCACCCTGTATATATTTATATATGTATATACATAGAGAGAGAGAGAGAGAAGGAGAGAGAGAGAGAGAGAGATGTGTGTGTGTGTGTGTGAGAGAGAGAGAGAGAGAGAGAGAGTACGATTGGTTCCTTTCAGTTTCCGTCAGCCAAATTCACTTGCACAAGTGCTTGCACAGTGGGATTGAACACGGAACTGTGTGGTTGCGGAGCAAGCTTCATACCACACAACCACGCCACCGCCGGTTCGTGGGTTTATCATATTATATATAT
>NW_026380371.1:0-255 GCF_001194135.2 Octopus bimaculoides | reverse complement strand
ATATATATATATATATATATATACATATATTCTTTACAAACAATACACAATGATTCACGCGAGCTACAATACTCTCATATCTCTACGCCTGGACCAGGCCGAGTTCGCAACCACTAGGGAGTTGATCAAGCTATCTGAGAGAAAACCGATTATAGCATCAATTCCTAAGGATATCTGAGGAAGGAATTTTATTCCGAAATATTATCAGACTATGGATGTTTAAATTACAACAGGTATATAGCCCATTGCTTGTAT
>NW_026380370.1:0-591 GCF_001194135.2 Octopus bimaculoides | reverse complement strand
CGGATTTAGAAACCTTATAGGTTTTTTTTTTCTTTTCCGTTTTGTTATTAACCAATGTCAGCCGCATTTTGAAACGTGGGTTTATATAGAATTTTCTATTTACATAAATGTCTAGATGCCCTCTAGAACGAATATTTTTATGAGATGAGGGCTTGATTTCTGACAAGTATGTATTAATATTCACCCAGCTTGGACGATATAATTCTCAATCGTCTATTGGCTATGACAATGACGTAAATGACATCTGTTGTAATTCATATTTCCATTTACTTTCAATTCATTTCCACCCTTGAATTTCTTTGCTTGTTTCCAGTTTAATTATTTCAGACGCCCAACAGAGAAGATCTCCATTCTTGTTACCAAATATATTTCTTGTGAAGTGAATTTCACCTTTGTTAAGAGATTTTCTGTCTTTAATTATTTTAGATATTCTGTATTTGCTGTAAGAATTGTAAGGTTTCGTTTTGCTCAATAACAGAATCTATCATTTCTAGGATCACAGATAAATGGAAATGGATTATTTGTATTTCAGTCTTGTCTTCAAAATCATTACGAAGGTTTCTTCGTGAGACATATATTCGGATCTCTTTT
>NW_026380369.1:0-291 GCF_001194135.2 Octopus bimaculoides | reverse complement strand
ATTCTAAATGCTTTGCAATGTTTGTTTTTGGAAGTAGAGGTTTTCTGATTGCAGCCCTCCTGTGAAATCCTGCTTTCTGCAGCTCCCAGTGAACAGTTTTTATGAGAACTGGGTTCTTGAGGTGGTCATTAAGCTCTGCTGTACTTTTGTGATCCTTTCTAACAATTCGCATAAGAGTCTAACAGCCCCTATCTGAAAGTTTTGGTTTTCTTTCAGAGTTTTGTTTCAACAAGGTGGTTTAGCCCTCTTTCTCAAAGGCTGTCATTACTTTCGAGACAGTACTTCTTGATA
>NW_026380368.1:0-418 GCF_001194135.2 Octopus bimaculoides | reverse complement strand
ATGTATGTATGTATGTATGTATGTATGTATGTATGTATGTATGTAAAGGCGCGTGGCTCAGTGGTTAGGGCATTCGGTACACGATCGTAAGGTTCTGAATTCAATTCCCGGCGACGCGTTGTGTCCTTGAGCAAGACACTTTATTTCTTATTGCTCCGTCCACTCAGCTCGCAAAACATGAGTAGGGCCTGTATTTCCAAGGGGCCAGCTTTGTGGCACTTCGTGTCACTCTGAACCTCCCTGAGAACTACGTTAAGGGTTCAGATGTCTCTGGAGTGCTCAGCCACTTGCACGTTAATTTCACGAGTAAGCTGTTCCGTTGAGCGTACCAGCTGGGACCCTCGTCGTCATAACCGACGGAGTGCTCCTATATCTCTATATATAAAAATGAGAATGTGTGTCTGTCTGTCTGTCTGTC
>NW_026380367.1:0-402 GCF_001194135.2 Octopus bimaculoides | reverse complement strand
CTAGCGTTTGCGAACCAGTGTTGTGTTATTTCTCTACTAATGCAGCGGTTCGGGCAACAGGAACGAAAGAATAAGTACTTGGCTTAAGAAAATATACTGAGTTCGATTCATTCGACTAAACCCCTCTATGTGGTGTGCAGCATAACCACAATCGAGTGATAGAAACACGGTAAAAGACAGAATGAGATTATATATAGTGCATAAGAAAGAACTCTTTCTCAATGTTCAAAATCTTCGAAGTAACATACGATTGGCCACCTAGTACATATTATCGTCTATCTATCTATCTATCTATCTATCTATCTATCTATCTATCTATCTATCAGCCAATCTATCTGTCTGTCTGTTTTCTGCGTGTTGCATACACACATACATGCATATATATATATATATATATATATA
>NW_026380366.1:0-317 GCF_001194135.2 Octopus bimaculoides | reverse complement strand
ACACACACACACACATACACACACAGAGGCATGTATGTTTTTAAATTGGTTGGCAACTTTCAAACTTACCTCTGCGCTGTTGTCAGCTTCAGGATTTTAATTATTTATTTATTGAAAGCCATTTTATTAACAACATATTTTTACGGAAAGAAAAGAAAGACAAAAACAAAATATATTGAAAGAATAAAAGATCAAATTATTGAGAAGAAAAATCAGAAATTTCCTCACAAAAGAAACAAAGAAAAAGACAAAAAGAAAAGGGGTGGGCGGAAATTAAGCATCAGAAGATGTGGGAGGGGAGTAACGAGTTGTACTCC
>NW_026380365.1:0-279 GCF_001194135.2 Octopus bimaculoides | reverse complement strand
TTATTTTAATTCAGTTGTATTCACATCTATCTTACTAACAAGTATCAAGAAGTATTGAAAGGGAACAATTTTTTTCTGCAGTTGGGGATATAGAATGCTGCAGAAAAGAACAAGATGAATTCTTCAAGCTAAGCTAACCAGCAAGAGGACTAGTAGACCAAGAATGAGATGGATGGATAATATCTAGAGAGTGATCAGGCTAAATTCGACAATTTTTTATGTCTCCTTATTTGAGGAACAGCTTGATGTATTGGTGAACAGTAAACAGTGTTGGAGAGC
>NW_026380364.1:0-228 GCF_001194135.2 Octopus bimaculoides | reverse complement strand
TTACTTGTTTCTATCATTTGACTGCAGCCATGCTGGAGCACCGCCTTTAGGCGATCAAATCGACACCAGAGCTTATTCTTTGTAAGCCTAGTACTTATTCTTTCGGTCTCTTTTGCCGAACCGCTATTGTTACGGAGACGTAAACACACCAGCATCGGTTGTCAAGCGATTTTTGCGGGCAAACACAGACACACAAACATATACACACACAAACAAATATATACACAC
>NW_026380363.1:0-311 GCF_001194135.2 Octopus bimaculoides | reverse complement strand
TATTATTATCATTATTATTATTATTATTATCATTATTATTATTATTATCGCTATCATTTGTTCGTTTGATCTTTTGTTCGTATTATTCTAAAGCGCATAGATTAGTAATAACATTTTATAGATTGAAAGATTTGGGTTCAGCCTAAATAATATATATCTACGTTACACATTGAAATATATGTACATAATTGTGTGTATATGTATAAATATATATATATGTTTATACACATACATAGGTATGTATGTATGTATGTATGTATGTATGTGTGTATAAATATATGTATATATGTATATGTGTATATATATATATA
>NW_026380362.1:0-206 GCF_001194135.2 Octopus bimaculoides | reverse complement strand
ATATATATATATATATCATACGATATAATATATATACATATATAATATATGTAGTAAATATACATATATATGTAACATATATTCATATATAATATATAATATGATATATATATATTATTATATGTTATGTATATAATATAGTATATATATATTATAATATAATATAATATTATGTATGTATATATATACACACACACACATATATA
>NW_026380361.1:0-293 GCF_001194135.2 Octopus bimaculoides | reverse complement strand
GAATCTCCCTGAGAACTACGTTAGGGGTACACGTCTCTGTGGAGTGCTCAGCCATTTGCATGATAATTTCAGGAACAAGCTGTTCCGTTGATCGTGCTCCTTCATATGTACGCATTTTTATACATCTACGAGTGTTTATGTACGCTTATTACTAACTAAATTCTAGAATGTGTTATATATATTCACATTTCATTAATAACTCGTAGTTAGACTTTTCAAATTAGCCGTACATATGAAAATATGCTTGTAAACTTGTTCAACTCCCATACATACACACATACATACATACATAC
>NW_026380360.1:0-382 GCF_001194135.2 Octopus bimaculoides | reverse complement strand
TATATGTGGGAGAGAAACAGGCAAATAAAGATGCCTGTAGAAGTAAATAGATATATTTACTTCTATATCAAATTATATTGATGACGATGTGTAAATATGGACTAAAGTACTAAAGTAGAGTTGCTATTGCTAAGATACGACCAAAATTAGCACCACGGTATCTATCATTATACTTTTCAACACATTTATACATGTACCATTGTTTGTTAATATATGGTTGTGTATATGCCTGTTAGGTGCATAATTACAAACATAATCAACCACTTTCGTACTCTGATATATACGTTCACATATTTGCGTTCATGTATATTTACATAAGTGTGTAAATGACTGGTCATATGAGTTATGAGTTAGTATATGCATATCTACATATACATACACC
>NW_026380359.1:301-613 GCF_001194135.2 Octopus bimaculoides | reverse complement strand
GTGTGTGTGTGTGTGTGCGTGTGTGTGTGTGGGTGTGTGTGTGTGTGTGAGTGTGTCTGTGTGTATGTATGTGTATATATGTATACTTGTGTGGGTGTGTGTATGTATGTTTGTAAGTATATTTGTGTGTGTATGTGTACATATCTATGTATATGTATGTATATATAAATGTGTATGTATATGTATATGCGTATCTGTTTATTTGGTTATAGGCGTAGATGTTTATGTATGTGTATGTGTATGTGTCTATTTCTATTTACACATATATATATATATATATATATATATATATATATATATATATATGTGTGT
>NW_026380359.1:0-291 GCF_001194135.2 Octopus bimaculoides | reverse complement strand
TATATATGTATATATGTGTGTATGGGGACATGCACACATATGTGTATGTTTGTATATGCGTAGGTACGTATGTGCATATGTGTAAATGTGGGCGTATCTGTGTATGTGTGTATATATATATATATATATACACATATATATGTATATATATGTGTATATATATATATATGTAATTTTGTATGCATGGATGTATATACATTTATATGTATGTGTTGTCCAACCCACTATCCGTTAGCGTCCAGTTCTCTAACGGTTTTTTTCAAATGAATCACGTCATAACCTTATCCATCT
>NW_026380358.1:0-1138 GCF_001194135.2 Octopus bimaculoides | reverse complement strand
ACATACATACATATATACATATATACATACATACATACATACATATATATCATTGTATGTATATTAAGGGTAAAACTTAAGGCCAGTGTGATTTTTTTTTAAACAAATTAACGGCAGGAAAAAAAATTTTTAATCAAATTATTCCGTTAAGCAAAGTGCGATGAAAAGGTATCCGCTGTCACGATTGTTCGAGAAACTAAGGTGAAAGTGAGAGAAATTTGTCGCTGAATCGATGACAAATGCGTTAATTTTTGCATAAAAGAAACGAAACCGAGCACATCTCTCTCCGTTTATCGTGAGGAGCTAGCTAACGAAAAACTGGTAAGTGAATTAGTTTCACGCATTTGGGAAATTGAAAGAAAAGCAGATTCTATGACACCGAACTCGTGACCCACAGCAGCGAAACATCCACCGTCACCTATTTTTTTCATCATTTCTGCCATTTTGTTCTGATAATACATTCGCCTGCGTTATTTATTAAGACCGGATGGCTTTGCATTGGAGTAAATAGCGAATTTCTTGGCACCAATGTCATAACCTACAAAAGCAAAGCTCCCACTCTCGTGTACCTTGACTGTTTCTACCTCTTCTTGTTGAGAATACACTCACCTGCGTCATTTGCAACTCACACGTCTTCTGTTGTAGAAGATCCTTGCCCAAGGGGCGATGAAGTGGGACTGAATCGGGTACCATGTAATTAAGAAGCCAGCTTCTTTACCACCTGCGTGATAAATCCGTGATAAATATAACACGGTTTACAATTAAACGTATCGTGTTATTTCGGATCGGTGACGAATGGATAAGCGATAAACGAGTATAGTTGTACTCAGGGAAAAACATGGAAGTTGAACATGTCAAGAATTTGCATTGTAAAAAATAGTGAAAAGAAAATAAGCGCATGGAAGAAAATGCGATTAAACAAATGTTTAGTTCTTCTTTTACTTGTTTCAGTCATGGGACTGCAGCCCAAGAGTTATTTTTTGCCGAATCGCTAAGTTGCGGGATTTTAAGGAAACCAACGGTGATTGCTAAGGGGTGGTTGGGGGACAAACACAGACGCAAATTCATACACGCACATTTGTATATGTATTTCTATCTATCTATCTATCTACCTATCTATCTATCTATCTATCTATCT
>NW_026380357.1:0-334 GCF_001194135.2 Octopus bimaculoides | reverse complement strand
CCCCCCCCGCTTCCCTTCTTCACCTCCACGGAATAATCTAATACGGGATGGTCCTGGCTGGAATACCTTTGGTTACTGGTCTGTCTGTGTCGATCTGGGAATAAACAACAACAACAGCAACAACAATGAAATCAGTTTCCTCCTCAGTTTTTCCCCATCAACAACTCCTCTTTCTTATTCTCTCTCTCGCCCTCTCTTTCTCCATCGCCACCACCACCATCATCATCGTCATCGTTGTCATCATCACCTTCATTCTCATTAGTGCTAGCGTTATCATCATCATCATCATCATCATCATCGTTGCCATCGTTGTACTCCTCTTCCACCTCTTCCT
>NW_026380356.1:192-454 GCF_001194135.2 Octopus bimaculoides | reverse complement strand
AGATCCAGTTCCTTGAAATTACTGGATTCGTTGTACGTATAAACAGACTGGGTACTTGAATCTTGTCAAATGAGGCAGATACCTTAGATGAGAGACAAATAAGAATCGATAATCGATTAAGGTTGTTTATTCTTTTTAAACTATGGAGAGGCAGTTAAATTTGCCATGTTCGTGTGTCTACTACATAGCTGTACACATAACACACACGTATGTATGTACTTTCATACATTCTACATGCATACATGAATACTACTTACATACA
>NW_026380356.1:0-120 GCF_001194135.2 Octopus bimaculoides | reverse complement strand
TACTACATGCATACATACATGCATACATGCATATATTCTACATACATACTTACATACATACACATATTTCATACATACATACTTGATGCATACTACTATATTCATGCATACTATATACAT
>NW_026380355.1:0-239 GCF_001194135.2 Octopus bimaculoides | reverse complement strand
ATGTGTATATACACATATTTATGTACAGGTGCGGCAATGAAAACTGGAAAAATAGGACTCAGAGTATGAGTATATGCATATTTTTATTAATATTTATCAGAAGCAAGAGTGACTCAACGCTTGAGAGTTTCAGGTGTTGGCAAGCAACACATGAAACTCGCAGCCCTTAAGTCATTCTGTTGCTTCTGATAAATATTAATTAAGATCTATCTATCTATCTATCTATCTATCTATCTATC
>NW_026380354.1:0-377 GCF_001194135.2 Octopus bimaculoides | reverse complement strand
TATATATATATATATGCTCATATAGAGACACACATGCACACACACACACACACGCAATCACGCATATATATAGTTGTGACTATGATGTCATGTGTGTGTTTGTGAAATTATATGTGTTTGTATGTATACCTCCCAACAGGTATTTGTTTTTCTACGTCTATGAATATCGCAACTATATATACACGTAGAGTTGCTATATTGATGCATGTTTATATACACACATACACACACATACATATATATAAGGCATAAGTGTCAGCGCAATCAATGCGTAGCTGTATTTCTAGATGAATTGATGTCTGTGTATATAAAGTGAACGTATATGCAGATACGTATGTACAAATGAATGTGATCTCAACCCATGTATATATATATAA
>NW_026380353.1:0-354 GCF_001194135.2 Octopus bimaculoides | reverse complement strand
GTGTTAGGGTTAGGGTTTTAGGGTCAGGGTTAGGGTTTAGGGTTAGGATTTAGGGTTAATGTTAGGGTTAGTGTTAGGATTATGTTTAGGATTAGGGTTGGGTAATCGTGCGGGTGTTAATCTGAAAAATTACAGATATGTGAAAAGTACCGACCCTGCCATCTATTATAACTTTTGTTGTTCTGTTTAATATATACATAGATAATGCCTCCAAAGAAGAGAGCTTGCTGGGGAAAGGAAACAACCGGTTTAAAATGACATTCCAGAAGCTACTTTGAACATAATGTAAAATGGTGCATCAACGTCTGCCCAATCTGATAGAATTCTGACAAAACTGTGTACCAACAGATCGCC
>NW_026380352.1:0-234 GCF_001194135.2 Octopus bimaculoides | reverse complement strand
CTGTAATTCAAAGGGGTCAGCCTTGTCACACTCTGTGTCACGCTGAATATGCCCCGAGAACTACATTAAGGGTACACAAGCATTTCTTCTGCCATCTATTTGCCAGGAATTTTCTCAAGTGTAACTTTCAGTTCTTTGTTTAAATTTGTCTCCATCTTCATCCTTTATTCCAACCTCTCTGTTTACAGAACAACGGATCTCACACAGTTTTCATGTTTCTTAACTAGTTTTTTT
>NW_026380351.1:310-412 GCF_001194135.2 Octopus bimaculoides | reverse complement strand
AATCTTTTGATCCAGTAGCCTTGAACTCTATCTGGTCCCGGGGCCTTCCAATTGCCCAGTCTTTTGTTGATTCCCTTCACTTCCCTAACTGAAATCACTAGT
>NW_026380351.1:0-145 GCF_001194135.2 Octopus bimaculoides | reverse complement strand
CCATTTATTTCTTTATAGAATCTCTTCTGATCTACTCTGAATAACCTATTGTGGTGGTAACCCTTCATTCTTACAATGCAAGTGCTCTTACAATGAAAAGGAGGATGATGTTTACATTTTCGAATACTCAGGGAGAGAGGAAAGG